>NW_026701464.1:0-209812 GCF_030435755.1 Ochotona princeps | reverse complement strand
GGTGCTGGGTGTCTCCAGCCGCTGCAGCTAGGGGAGGGGAGGGGGAGGGGCACGGCTGGAGTGCCCAGGCACAAGTGAAGGGGAGGGGCCACGGCATGGCTGGAGACCCTGGCCTTGGCTGCTATGGGGTCTCCCGCAGTGGAGGCGACCGTCGACGCGGACCCCGGGGGTCTCCAGCAGCTGAGGAGACCCACGCCACGGCTGCCCGCGGGTCTCCATCAGCAGGGCGACTCTAGCCTCGGGTGCTGCGGGTCACCAGCCACAGCAGCGAACCTCGCTTCGGCTGCAAGGGGTCTCCAGCAGCTGCGGCTAGGGGAGTGGTTGGAGCGCGACTACTGGAGAGCCCAGGCAAAAGCGAAGGGGAGGGGCCACGGCATGGCTGGAGACCCTGGACTCGGCTGCTAGGAGGTCTCCAGCAGTGGAGGCAACCCTCGACGCGGACCCCGGGGGTCTCCAGCAGCTGAGGCAACCCACGCCGCGGCTGCCTGGGGGTCTCCAGGAGCAGCAGCGGCGACCCTCCCATAGGCTCCCGTGGGTATCCAGCAGCACAGAGACTCTCGCCAGGGCTCCCAGAGGCCTCCAGCAGCCGCGGTTCCCGGACGAGAGGGGGCGCGGCGCGGCTGGAGACCCTCACCCTGCCGCGAGGGGATCTCCAGCAGCAGTGGCTACCCTCACTTCGCCTGCCTGAGGTCTCCAGCCTAGAGGCGAGGCGAGTTGAAGAGGCGCGGTGCAGCTGGAAAGCCCAGGTGCAAGGGAAGGGGAGGGGCCCTGGCACAGCGGAAGACACTCGCCGCGGCTTCCAGTGGTCTCCAGCAGCAGCAAGCCTCGCTGCTGCTGCTGCCGGGGGTCTTCAGCAAAGGGAGCGAGCTGAAGAGAGGGGGCACAGTGCGGCTGGTAAGGTCTGGAGCAAGGGAAGGGGAGGGAGAGCGCGGCATGGCTTGAGACCCTCCCAGCACTGCCAGGGGAAGTCCAGCAGCAGCGGAGACCTGCTCGGCTGCACGGGGTGGGAGGGGGTCTCCATCAGCATCGTCGACCCTCGCCTCGGCTTACAGGGGTCTCCAGCAGCGGCAGAGACGGGAGGGGAGGGGGCGCGGCACTGCTGGAGAGTCCAGGCACAAGGGTAGTGGAGGCGGAGCAGCATGGCTACAGCCCATAGCTGCGCCACAAGGGGATCTCCAGGGGAATTGGGGACCTTGGCCTCAGGTGCTGGGGGTCTCCAGCCACGGCGGCGACCCTCGCCGGGAGGGGTTGGGGGTCTCCAGCAGTAGCGGCGACCCTCGCCTTGGCTGCAGGGGGTCTCCAGCAGCTGCGGCTAGGGGAGGGTAGGGGGCGGGGCACGGCTGGAAGGCCCAGGCACAAGTCAAGGGGAGGGACCACGGCTTGGCTGGAGACCCTGGCCTTGGCTGCTAGGGGGTCTCCAACAGTGGAGGCGACCCTCGAAGCGGACCCCGGAGGTCTCCAGCAGCTGAGGCGACCCATGCCACGGCTGCCCGCGAGTCTCCATCAGCAGGGCGACTCTCGCCTCGGGTGCTTGGGGTCACCAGCCTCATCAGCGAACCTCGCTTCGGCTGCAAGGGGTCTCCACCAGCTGCGGCTAGGGGAGTTGTTGGGGTGCGACAACTGGAGAGCCCAGGCACAAGTGAAGGGGAGGGGCCACGGAATGGCTGGAGACCCTGCCCTCGGGTGCCGGGGGTCTCAGCAGCAGTGACGGCGACTCTCGCCTGGCTGCCGGGGGTCTCCAGGAGCTGAGGCTAGGGGAGGGGAGGGGGCGCGGCAGGGCTGGAGAGTCCAGGCACAAGGGTAGTGGAGGCGGAGCAGCATGGCTACAGCCCATAGCTGCGCCACAAGGGGATCTCCAGGGGAATTGGGGACCTTGGCCTCAGGTCCTGGGGGTCTCCAGCCACGGCGGCGACCCTCGCCTTTGCCCTGGGAGTCTCCAGCAGCCGCGGTGAACCTCGCCTGGCTGCCGGGGGTTTCCAGCAGCAGTGGCGACACTTGCTTCGGCTGCAAGTGGGCTCCAGGAGCTGAGGCTAGGGGAGGGGAGGGGGCGAGGCATGGCTTGAGACCCTCCCAGCACTGCCAGGGGAAGTCCAGCAGCAGCGGAGTCCTGCTCCGCTGCACGGAGGGGGGGGGGAAGGGGGTTCTCCATCAGCATTGGCGACCCTCGCCTGGGCTGGTAGGGATTTGCAACAGTGGCGGCGACCCTCGCCTCGGCTTGCAAGGGTCTCCAGCAGTGGCAGAGACGGGAGGGGAAGGGGCGCGGCACTGCTGGAGAGTCCAGGCGCAAGGGTTGTGGAGGCAGAGCAGCATGGATACAGCCCATAGCTGTGCCACAAGGGGATCTCCAGGGGAATTGGGGACCTTGGCCTCGGGTGCTGGGGGTCTCCAGCCAAGGCGGCGACCCTCGCCAGGAGGGGTTGGGGGTCTCCAGCAGTAGCGGCGACCCTCACCTACGCTTCCAGTGGTCTCCAGCAGCTGCGGCTAGGGGAGCGGAGGGGGCGCGGCAAGGCTGGAGAGTCCAGGCACAAGGGTAGTGGAGGTGGAGCAGCATGGCTACAGCCCTTAGCAGTGCCAGAAGGGGATCTCCAGGGGAATTGGCGACCTTGGCCTCGGGTGCTGGGGGTCTCCAGCCGCGGCGGCGACCCTCGCTTGGCGCTGGGAGTCTCCAGCAGCCGCGTTGACCCTCACCTTGGCTTCCAGGGGTCTCCAGCAGCTGCGGCTAGGGGAGGGGAGGGGGCGGGGCACGGCTGGAATGCCCAGGCACAAGTGAAGGGGAGGGGCCACGGCTTGGCTGGAGACACTGGCCTTGGCTGCTATGGGGTCTCCTGCAGTGGAGGCGACCCTCGACGCGGACCCCGGGGGTCTCCAGCAGCTGAGGCGACCCACGCCACGGCTGCCCGCGGGTTTCCATCAGCAGGGCGACTCTCGCCTCGGGTGCTGGGGGTCACCAGCCACAGCAGCGAACTTCACTTTGGCTGCAAGGGGTCTCCAGCAGCTGCGGCTAGGGGAGTGGTTGGAGCGCGACAACTGGAGAGCCCAGGCAAAAGTGAAGGGGAGGGGCCACGGCATGGCTGGAGACCCTGCCCTCGGGTGCCGGGGGTCTCCAGCAGCAGTGGCGACACTTGCTTCGGCTGCAAGGGGTCTCCAGGAGCTGAGGCTAGGGGAGGGGAGGGGGCGCGGCACTGCTGGAGAGTCCAGGCGCAAGGGTTGTGGAGGCAGAGCAGCATGGCTACAGCCCATAGCTGCGCCACAAGGGGATCTCCAGGGGAATTGGGGACCTTGGCCTCAGGTCCTGGGGGTCTCCAGCCACGGCGGCGACCCTCGCCTTTGCCCTGGGAGTCTCCAGCAGCCGCGGTGAACCTCGCCTGGCTGCCGGGGGTTTCCAGCAGCAGTGGCGACACTTGCTTCGGCTGCAAGTGGGCTCCCGGAGCTGAGGCTAGGGGAGGGGAGGGGGCGAGGCATGGCTTGAGACCCTCCCAGCACTGCCAGGGGAAGTCCAGCAGCAGCGGAGTCCTGCTCCGCTGCACGGAGGGGGGGGGGAAGGGGGTTCTCCATCAGCATTGGCGACCCTCGCCTCGGCTGGTAGGGATTTGCAACAGTGGCGGCGACCCTCGCCTCGGCTTGCAAGGGTCTCCAGCAGTGGCAGAGACGGGAGGGGAAGGGGCGCGGCACTGCTGGAGAGTCCAGGCGCAAGGGTTGTGGAGGCAGAGCAGCATGGATACAGCCCATAGCTGTGCCACAAGGGGATCTCCAGGGGAATTGGGGACCTTGGCCTCGGGTGCTGGGGGTCTCCAGCCAAGGCGGCGACCCTCGCCAGGAGGGGTTGGGGGTCTCCAGCAGTAGCGGCGACCCTCACCTACGCTTCCAGTGGTCTCCAGCAGCTGCGGCTAGGGGAGGGGAGGGGGCACGGCAAGGCTGGAGAGTCCAGGCACAAGGGTAGTGGAGGTGGAGCAGCATGGCTACAGCCCTTAGCAGTGCCAGAAGGGGATCTCCAGGGGAATTGGCGACCTTGGCCTCGGGTGCTGGGGGTCTCCAGCCGCGGCGGCGACCCTCGCTTGGCGCTGGGAGTCTCCAGCAGCCGCGTTGACCCTCACCTTGGCTTCCAGGGGTCTCCAGCAGCTGCGGCTAGGGGAGGGGAGGGGGCGGGGCACGGCTGGAATGCCCAGGCACAAGTGAAGGGGAGGGGCCACGGCTTGGCTGGAGACACTGGACTCGGCTGCTATGGGGTCTCCAGCAGTGGAGGCGACCCTCGACGCGGACCCCGGGGGTCTCCAGCAGCTGAGGCGACCCACGCCACGGCTGCCCGCGGGTCTCCATCAGCAGGGCGACTCTCGCCTCGGGTGCTGGGGTTCACCAGCCTCAGCAGCGAACTTAGCTTCGGCTGCAAGGGGTCTCCAGCAGCTGTGGCTAGGGGACTTATTGTGGCGCGACAAGGCTGGAGAGCCCAGGCACAAGCGAAGCGGAGGGGCCACGGCATGGCTGGAGACCCTGGACTCGGCTGCTAGGGGGTCTCCAGCAGCTGAGGCAACCCACGCCACGGCTGCCTGGGGGTCTCCAGGAGCAGCAGCGGCGACCCTCCCATAGGCTCCCGTGGGTATCCAGCAGCACAGAGACTCTCGCCAGGGCTCCCAGAGGACTCCAGCAGCCGAGGTTCCTGGAGGAGAGTGAGCGCGGCGCGGCTGGAGACTCTCACCCTGCCGCGAGGGGATCTCCAGCAGCAGCGGCTACCCTCACTTCGCCTGCCGGGGGTCTCCAGCCGCAAGGCAAGGCGAGGCGAGTTGAAGAGGCGCGGTGCAGCTGGAAAGCCCAAGTGCAAGGGAAGGGGAGGGGCCCTGGCACAGCGGAAGACACTCGCCGTGGCTTCCAGTGGTCTCCAGCAGCAGCAAGCCTCGAGGCTGCTGCTGCTGGGGGTCTCCAGCAACGGGAGCGAGCTGAAGAGAGGGGGCACAGCGCGGCTGGTAAGGCCTGGAGCAAGGGAAGGGGAGGGAGAGCGCGGCATGGCTTGAGACCCTCCCAGCACTGCCAGGGGAACTCCAGCAGCAGCGGAGACCTGCTCGGCTACACGGGGTGGGGGGGGTCTCCATCAGCATCGTCGACCCTCGCCTCGGCTTACAGGGGTCTCCAGCAGCGGCAGAGACGGGAGGGGAGGGGGCGCGGCAGGGCTGGAGAGTCCATGCACAAGGGTAGTGGAGGCGGAGCAGCATGGCTACAGCCCTTAGTTGTGCCAGAAGGGGATCTCCAGGGGAATTGGCGACTTTGGCCTTGGGTGCTGGGGGTCTCCAGCAGCTGCAGCTAGGGGAGGGTAGGGGGAGGGGCACGGCTGGAGTGCCCAGGCACAAGTGAAGGGAAGGGGCCACGGCATGGCTGGAGACCCTGGCCTTGGCTGCTATGGGGTCTCCAGCAGTGGAGGCGACCCTCGACGCGGACCCCGGGGGTCTCCAGCAGCTGAGGCGACCCACGCCAGGGCTGCCCGCGGGTTTCCATCAGCAGGGCGACTCTCGCCTCGGGTGCTGGGGGTCACCAGCCACAGCAGCGAACTTCACTTTGGCTGCAAGGGGTCTCCAGCAGCTGTGGCTAGGGGAGTGGTTGGAGCGCGACAACTGGAGAGCCCAGGCAAAAGTGAAGGGGAGGGGCCACGGCATGGCTGGAGACCCTGCCCTCGGGTGCCGGGGGTCTCCAGCAGCAGTGGCGACACTTGCTTCGGCTGCAAGGGGTCTCCAGGAGCTGAGGCTAGGGGAGGGGAGGGGGCGCGGCACGGCTGGAGTGCCCAGGCGCAAGGAAAGGGGAGGGGCCACGGCATGGCTGGAGACCCTGCCCTTGATTGCTAGGGGGTCTCCAGCAGTGGAGGCGACCCTCGCCGGGGGGGGGTTGTGGGTCTCCAGCAGCAGCGGCGACCCTCGCCTTGGCTGCCAGGGGTCTGCAGGAGCTGCGGCTAGGGGAGGGGAGGGGCCACGGCATGGCTGGAGACCTTATCCTTGGCTGCTATGGGGTCTCCAGCAGCTGCGGCTAGGGCAGTGGTTGGGGCGCGACAAGACTGGAGAGCCCAGGCACAAGCGAAGGGGAGGGGCCACGGCATGGCTTGAGACCCTCCCAGCACTGCCAGGGGAAATCCAGCAGCAGTGGAGACCTGCTCGGCTGCACGGTGTGGGGGGGGTCTCCATCAGCATCAGCTACCCTCGCCTTGGCTTGCAAGTGTCTCCAGCAGCGGCAGAGACGAGAGGGGAAGGGGCGGGGCATTGCTGGAGAGTCCAGGCGCAAGGGTAGTGGAGGCAGAGCAGCATGGCTACAGCCCATAGCTGCGTCAAAAGGGGATTTCCAGGGGAATTGGGGACCTTGGCCTCGGGGGATGGGGGTCTCTAGCAGTAGCGGCGACCCTCGCTTGGTGCTGTGAGTCTCCAGCAGCAGCGGTGACCCTCGACTTGGCTGCCGGGGGTATGAGGAGCTGCGGCTAGGGGAGGAGAGGGGGAGGGGCACGGCTGTAGTGCCCAGGCAAAAGTGAAGGGGAGGGACCACGGCATGGCTGGAGACCCTGCCCTCGGGTGCCGGGGGTCTCAGCAGCAGTGACGGCGATCCTCGCCTGGCTGCCGGCGGTCTCCAGCAGCAGTGGCGACACTTGCTTTGGCTACAAGGGGTCTCCAGGAGCTGAGGCTAGGGGAGTGGAGGGGGCGCGGCACGGCTGGAGTGCCCAGGCGCAAGGAAAGGGGAGGGGCCACGGCATGGCTGGAGACCCTGCCCTTGGCTGCTAGGGGTCTCCAGCAGCAGCGGCGACCCTCGCCTCGGCTTACAGGGGTCTCCAGCAGCGGAATAGACGGGAGGGGAGGGGGCGCGGCACGGCTGGAGAGTCCAGGCACAAGGGTAGTGGAGGCGGAGCAGCATGGCTACAGCCCTTAGTTGTGCCAGAAGGGGATCTCCAGGGGAATTGGCGACCTTGGCCTTGGGTGCTGGGGGTCTCCAGCAGCTGCAGCTAGGGGAGGGTAGGGGAAGGGGCACGGCTGGAGTGCCCAGGAACAAGTGAAGGGGAGGGGCCACGGCTTGGCTGGAGACCCTGGCCTTGGCTGCTATGGGGTCTGCAGCAGTGGAGGCGACCGTCGACGCGGACCCCGGGGGTCTCCAGCAGCTGAGGCGACCAACGCCACGGCTGCCCGCGGGTCTCCATCAGCAGGGTGACTCTAGCCTCGGGTGCTGCGGGTCACCAGCCGCAGCAGCGAACCTCGCTTCGGCTGCAAGGGGTCTCCAGCAGCTGCGGCTAGGGGAGTGGTTGGAGCACGACAACTGGAGAGCCCAGGCAAAAGTGAAGGGGAGGGGCCACGGCACGGCCGTAGACCCTGCCCTCGGGTACCGGGGGTCTCAGCAGCAGTGACGGCGACACTCGCCTGGCTGCCGGGGGTCTCCAGCAGCCGTGGCGACACTTGCTTCGGCTGCAAGGGGTCTCCAGGAGCTGAGGCTAGGGGAGGGGAGGGGGCGCGGCAGGGCTGGAGTGCCCAGGAGCAAGGAAAGGGGAGGGGCCACGGCATGGCTGGAGACCCTGCCCTTGATTGCTAGGGGGTCTCCAGCAGTGGAGGCGACCCTCGCCGGGGGGGGTTGTGGGTCTCCAGCAGCAGCAGCGACCCTCGCCTTGGCTGCCAGGGGTCTGCAGGAGCTGCGGCTAGGGGAGGGGAGGGGCCACGGCATGGCTGGAGACCTTATCCTTGGCTGCTATGGGGTCTCCAACAGTGGAGGCGACCGTCGACGCGGACCCCGGGGGTCTCCAGCAGCTGAGGCGACCCACGCCACGGCTGCCCGCGGGTCTCCATCAGCAGGGCGACTCTCGCCTCGGGTGCTGGGGGTCACCAGCCGCAGCAGCGAACCTCGCTTCGGCTGCAAGGGGTCTCCAGCAGCTGTGGCGACCCTCGCCTTGGCTGCCAGTCGTCTGCAGGAGCTGCGGCTAGGGGCGGGGAGGGGGCACGGCATGGCTGGAGACCCTCCCAGCACTGCCAGGGGAAGTCCAGCAGCAGCGGAGTCCTGCTCCGCTGCACGGGGGGGGGGGAAGGGGGTTCTCCATCAGCATCGGCGACACTCGCCTCGGCTGGTAGGGATCTGCAACAGTGGCGGAGACCCTCGCCTCGGCTTGCAAGGGTCTCCAGCAGCCGCAGAGACAAGAGGGGAAGGGGCGCGGCACCTGGAGAGTCCAGGCGCAAGGGTAGTGGAGGCGGAGCAGCATGGCTACAGCCCATAGCTGCGCCACAAGGGGATCTCCAGGGGAATTGGGGACCTTGGCCTCGGGTGCTGGGGGTCTCCAGCAGCTGCGGCGACCCTCGCCTTGGCTGCCGGGGGTCTCCAGCAGCTGCGGCTAGGGGAGGGGAGGGGGCGGGGCGCGGCTGGAATGCCCAGGCACAAGTGAAGGGGAGGGGCCACGGCTTGGCTGGAGACCCTGGCCTTGGCTGCTAGGGGGTCTCCAACAGTGGAGGCGACCCTCGAAGCGGACCTCGGAGGTCTCCAGCAGCTGAGGAGACCCACGCCACGGCTGCCCGCGGGTCTCCATCAGCAGGGCGACTCTAGCCTCAGGTGCTGGGGGTCACCAGCCTCAGAGCAAACCTAGCTTCGGCTGCAAGGGGTCTCCAGCAGCTGCGGCTAGGGGAGTTGTTGGGGTGCGACAACTGGAGAGCCCAGGCAAAAGTGAAGGGGAGGGGCCACGGCATGGCTGGAGACGCTGCCCTCGGGTGCCGGGGGTCTCCATCCGCGGCGGCGACCCTCGGCGGGAGGGGTTGGGGGTCTCCAGCAGTAGCGACGACCTTCGCCTACGCTTCCAGGGGTCTCCAGGAGCTGCGGCTAGGGGAGGGGAGGGGGCGCGGCAAGGCTGGAGAGTCCAGGCACAAGGGTAGTGGAGGTGGAGCAGCATGGCTACAGATCTTAGCAGTGCCAGAAGGGGATCTCCAGGGGAATTGGCAACGTTGGCCTCGGGTGCTGGGGGTCTCCAGCCGCGGCGGCGACCCTCGCTTTGGCGCTGGGAGTCTCCAGCAGCCGCGGTGACCCTCGCCTTGGCTGCCGGGGGTCTCCAGCAGCTGCGGCTATGGGAGGGTAGGGGGAGGGGCACGGCTGGAGTGCCCAGGCACAAGTGAAGGGGGGGGGCCACGGCTTGGCTGGATGCCCTGCCCTTGGCTGCTAGGGGATCTCCAACAGTGGAGGCGACCCACGAAGAGGACCCCGGAGGTCTCCAGCAGCTGAGGCGACCCACGCCACGGCTGCCCGCGGGTCTCCATCAGCAGGGTGACTCTCGCCTCGGGTGCTGGGGGTCACCAGCCTCAGCAGCGAACCTAGCTTCGGCTGCAAGGGGTCTCCAGCAGCTGAGGCTAGGGGAGTTGTTGGGGCGCGACAACTGGAGAGCCCAGGCAAAAGTGAAGGGGAGGGGCCACGGCATGGCTGGAGACCCTGGACTCGGCTGCTAGGGGGTCTCAGGAGCCGTGACGGCGACCCTCCCTGGCTGCCTGGGGGTCTCCAGCAGCAGTGGCGACACTTGCTTCGGCTGCAAGGGGTCTCCAGGAGCTGAGGCTAGGGGAGAGGAGGGGGCGCGGCAGGGCTGGAGTGCCCAGGCACAAGTGAAGGGGAGGGGCCACGGCTTGGCTGGAGACCCTGGCCTTGGCTGCTAGGGGATCTCCAACAGTGGAGGCGACCCACGAAGAGGACACCGGAGGTCTCCAGCAGCTGAGGCGACCCACGCCACGGCTGCCCGCGGGTCTCCATCAGCAGGGCGACTCTCGCCTCGGGTGCTGGGGGTCACCAGCCGCAGCAGCTAACCTCGCTTCTGCTGCAAGGGGTCTCCAGCAGCTGCGGCGACCCTCGCCTTGGCTGCCAGGGGTCTGCAGGAGCTGCGGCTAGGGGAGGGGAGGGGGCGCGGCATGGCTTGAGACCCTCTCAGCACTGCCAGGGGAAGTCCAGCAGCAGCGGAGACCTGCTCGGCTGCACGGGGTTGGTGGGGGTCTCCATCAGCATCGGCGACCCTCGCCTCGGCTTACAGGGGTCTCCAGCAGCGGCAGAGACGGGAGGGGAGGGGACGCGGCACTGCTGGAGAGTCCATGCACAAGGGTAGTGGAGGTGGAGCAGCATGGCTACAGCCCTTAGTTGTGCCAGAAGGGGATCTCCAGGGGAATTGGCGACCTTGGCCTCGGGTGCTGGGGGTCTCCAGCCGCGGCGGCGACCCTCGCCTTGGCGCTGGGAGTCTCCAGCAGCCGCGGTGACCCTCGCCTTGGCTGCCGGGGGTCTGCAGCAGCTGCGGCTAGGGAAGGGTAGGGGGAGGGGCACGGCTGGAGTGCCCAGGCACAAGTGAAGGGGAGGGGCCACGGCTTGGCTGGAGACCCTGCCCTTGATTGCTAGGGGGTCTCCAGCAGTGAAGGCGACCCTCGACGCGGACCCCGGAGGTCTCCAGCAGCTGAGGCGACCCACGCCACGGCTGCCCGCGGGTCTCCATCAGCAGGGCGACTCTCGATTCGGGTGCTGGGGGTCACCAGCCTCAGCAGCGAACCTAGCTTTGGCTGCAAGGGGTCTCCAGCAGCTGCGGCTAGGGGAGTGGTTGGGGCGCGACAAGACTGGAGAGCCCAGGCACAAGCGAAGGGGAGGGGCCACGGCATGGCTGGAGACCCTGGACTCGGCTGCTAGGAGGTCTCCAGCAGTGGAGGCAACCCTCGACGCTGACCCCGGGGGTCTCCAGCAGCTGAGGCAACCCACGCCACGGCTGCCTGGGGGTTCTCCAGGAGCAGCAGCGGCGACCCTCGCCTAGGCTCCCGTGGGTATCCAGCAGCACAGAGACTCTCGCCAGGGCTCCAAGAGGCCTCCAGCAGCCGCGGTTCCTGGACGAGAGGGGGCACGGCGCGGCTGGAGACCCTCACCCTGCCGCGAGGGGATCTCCAGCAGCAGTGGCTACCCTCACTTCGCCTGCCTGGGGTCTCCAGCCTAGAGGCGAGGCGAGTTGAAGAGGCGCGGTGCAGCTGGAAAGCCCAGGTGCAAGGGAAGGAGAGGGGCCATGGCACAGCGGAAGACACTCGCCGCGGCTTCCAGTGGTCTCCAGCAGCAGCAAGCCTCGCTGCTGCTGCTGCCGGAGGCCTTCAGCAAAGGGAGCGAGCTGAAGAGAGGGGGCACAGCGCGGCTGGTAAGGCCTGGAGCAAGGGAAGGGGAGGGAGAGCGCGGCATGGCTTGAGACCCTCCCAGCACTGCCGGGGGAACTCCAGCAGCAGCGGAGACCTGCTCGGCTGCACGGGGTGGGAGGGGGTTTCCATCAGCATCGTCGACCCTCGCCTCGGCTTACAGGGGTCTCCAGCAGCGGCAGAGACGGGAGGGGAGGGGACGCGGCACGGCTGGAGAGTCCAGGCACAAGGGTAGTGGAGGCGGAGCAGCATGGCTACAGCCCTTAGTTGTGCCAGAAGGGGATCTCCAGGGGAATTGGCGACGTTGGCCTCGGGTGCTGGGGGTCTCCAGCCGCGGCGGCGACCCTCGCTTTGGCGCTGGGAGTCTCCAGCAGCCGCGGTGACCCTCGCCTTGGCTGCCGGGGGTCTGCAGCAGCTGCGGCTATGGGAGGGGAGGGGGAGGGGCACGGCTGGAGTGCCCAGGCACAAGTGAAGGGGAGGGGCCACGGCTTGGCTCAGGACCCTGGCCTTGGCTGCTAGGCGGTCTCCAGCAGTGGAGGCGACCCTCGCAGGGGGGGTTGTGGGTCTCCAGCAGCAGCGGCGACCCTCGCGTTGGCTGCCAGAGGTCTGCAGGAGCTGCGGCTAGGGGAGGGGAGGGGCGCGGCATGGCTGGAGACCCTCCCAGCACTGCCAGGGGAAATCCAGCAGCAGCGGAGACCTGCTCCGCTGCAGGGGGGGGGGGAGGGGGAGGGAGTTCTCCATCAGCATTGGCGACCCTCGCCTCGGCTGGTAGGGATCTGCAACAGTGGCGGCGACTCTCGCCTCGGCTTGCAAGGGTCTCCAGCAGCGGCAGAGACGGGAGGGGAAGGGGCGCTGCACGGCTGGAGAGTCCAGGCACAAGGGTAGTGGAGGCGGAGCAGCATGGCTACAGCCCATAGCTGCGCCACAAGGGGATCTCCAGGGGAATTGGCGACCTTGGCCTCGGGTGCTGGGGGTCTCTAGGCGCGGCGGCGACCCTCGCCGGGAGGGGTTGGGTGTCTCCAGCAGTAGCGGCGACCCTCGCTTACGCTTCCAGGGGTCTCCAGCAGCTGTGGCTAGGGGAGTGGTTGGGGCGCGACAAGACTGGAGAGCCCAGGCACAAGCGAAGGGGAGGGGCCACGGCATGGCTGGAGACCCTGGACTCGGCTGCTAGGAGGTCTCCAGCAGTGGAGGCAACCCTCGACGCGGACCCCGGGGGTCTGCAGCAGCTGAGGCAACCCACGCCACGGCTGCCTGGGGGTTCTCCAGGAGCAGCAGCGGCGACCCTCGCCTAGGCTCCCTGGGTATCCAGCAGCACAGAGACTCTCGCCAGGGCTCCCAGAGGCCTCCAGCAGCCGCGGTTCCTGGACGAGAGGGGGCGCGGCGCGGCTGGAGACCCTCACCCTTCCGCGAGGGGATCTCCAGCAGCAGTGGCTACCCTCACTTCGCCTGCCTGGGGTCTCCAGCCTAGAGGCGAGGCGAGTTGAAGAGGCGCGGTGCAGCTGGAAAGCCCAGGTGCAAGGGAAGGAGAGGGGTCATGGCACAGCGGAAGACACTCGCCGCGGCTTCCAGTGGTCTCCAGCAGCAGCAAGCCTCGCTGCTGCTGCTGCCGGGGGTCTTCAGCAAAGGGAGCGAGCTGAAGAGAGGGGGCACAGCGCGGCTGGTAAGGCCTGGAGCAAGGGAAGGGGAGGGAGAGCGCAGCATGGCTTGAGACCCTCCCAGCACTGCCAGGGGAACTCCAGCAGCAGCGGAGACCTGCTCGGCTGCACGGGGTGGGAGGGGGTTTCCATCAGCATCGTCGACCCTCGCCTCGGCTTACAGGGGTCTCCAGCAGCGGCAGAGACGGGAGGGGAGGGGGCGCGGCACTGCTGGAGAGTCCATGCACAAGGGTAGTGGAGGTGGAGCAGCATGGCTACCGCCCTTAGCAGTGCCAGAAGGGGATCTCCAGGGGAATTGGCGACCTTGGCCTCGGGTGCTGGGGGTCTCCAGCCGCGGCGGCGACCCTCGCTTTGGCGCTGGGAGTCTCCAGCAGCCGCGGTGACCCTCGCCTTGGCTGCCGGGGGTCTGCAGCAGCTGCGGCTATGGGAGGGTAGGGGGAGGGGCACGGCTGGAGTGCCCAGGCACAAGTGAAGGGGAGGGGCCACGGCTTGGCTGGAGACCCTGCCCTTGATTGCTAGGGGGTCTCCAGCAGTGAAGGCGACCCTCGACGCGGACCCCGGGGGTCTCCAGCAGCTGAGGAGACCCACGCCACGGCTGCCCGCGGGTCTCCATCAGCAGGGCGACTCTCGCCTCGGGTGCTGGGGGTCACCAGCCGCAGCAGCGAACCTCGCTTCTGCTGCAAGGGGTCTCCAGCAGCTGCGGCGACCCTCGCCTTGGCTGCCAGGGGTCTGCAGGAGCTGCGGCTAGGGGAGGGGAGGGGGCGCGGCATGGCTTGAGACCCTCTCAGCACTGCCAGGGGAAGTCCAGCAGCAGCGGAGACCTGCTCGGCTGCACGGGGTTGGTGGGGGTCTCCATCAGCATCGGCGACCCTCGCCTCGGCTTACAGGGGTCTCCAGCAGCGGCAGAGACGGGAGGGGAGGGGACGCGGCACTGCTGGAGAGTCCATGCACAAGGGTAGTGGAGGTGGAGCAGCATGGCTACAGCCCTTAGTTGTGCCAGAAGGGGATCTCCAGGGGAATTGGCGACCTTGGCCTCGGGTGCTGGGGGTCTCCAGCCGCGGCGGCGACCCTCGCCTTGGCGCTGGGAGTCTCCAGCAGCCGCGGTGACCCTCGCCTTGGCTGCCGGGGGTCTGCAGCAGCTGCGGCTAGGGAAGGGTAGGGGGAGGGGCACGGCTGGAGTGCCCAGGCACAAGTGAAGGGGAGGGGCCACGGCTTGGCTGGAGACCCTGCCCTTGATTGCTAGGGGGTCTCCAGCAGTGAAGGCGACCCTCGACGCGGACCCCGGAGGTCTCCAGCAGCTGAGGCGACCCACGCCACGGCTGCCCGCGGGTCTCCATCAGCAGGGCGACTCTCGATTCGGGTGCTGGGGGTCACCAGCCTCAGCAGCGAACCTAGCTTTGGCTGCAAGGGGTCTCCAGCAGCTGCGGCTAGGGGAGTGGTTGGGGCGCGACAAGACTGGAGAGCCCAGGCACAAGCGAAGGGGAGGGGCCACGGCATGGCTGGAGACCCTGGACTCGGCTGCTAGGAGGTCTCCAGCAGTGGAGGCAACCCTCGACGCGGACCCCGGGGGTCTCCAGCAGCTGAGGCAACCCACGCCACGGCTGCCTGGGGGTTCTCCAGGAGCAGCAGCGGCGACCCTCGCCTAGGCTCCCGTGGGTATCCAGCAGCACAGAGACTCTCGCCAGGGCTCCAAGAGGCCTCCAGCAGCCGCGGTTCCTGGACGAGAGGGGGCACGGCGCGGCTGGAGACCCTCACCCTGCCGCGAGGGGATCTCCAGCAGCAGTGGCTACCCTCACTTCGCCTGCCTGGGGTCTCCAGCCTAGAGGCGAGGCGAGTTGAAGAGGCGCGGTGCAGCTGGAAAGCCCAGGTGCAAGGGAAGGAGAGGGGCCATGGCACAGCGGAAGACACTCGCCGCGGCTTCCAGTGGTCTCCAGCAGCAGCAAGCCTCGCTGCTGCTGCTGCCGGGGGTCTTCAGCAAAGGGAGCGAGCTGAAGAGAGGGGGCACAGCGCGGCTGGTAAGGCCTGGAGCAAGGGAAGGGGAGGGAGAGCGCGGCATGGCTTGAGACCCTCCCAGCACTGCCAGGGGAACTCCAGCAGCAGCGGAGACCTGCTCGGCTGCACGGGGTGGGAGGGGGTTTCCATCAGCATCGTCGACCCTCGCCTCGGCTTACAGGGGTCTCCAGCAGCGGCAGAGACGGGAGGGGAGGGGGCGCGGCACGGCTGGAGAGTCCAGGCACAAGGGTAGTGGAGGCGGAGCAGCATGGCTACAGCCCTTAGTTGTGCCAGAAGGGGATCTCCAGGGGAATTGGCGACGTTGGCCTCGGGTGCTGGGGGTCTCCAGCCGCGGCGGCGACCCTCGCTTTGGCGCTGGGAGTCTCCAGCAGCCGCGGTGACCCTCGCCTTGGCTGCCGGGGGTCTGCAGCAGCTGCGGCTATGGGAGGGGAGGGGGAGGGGCACGGCTGGAGTGCCCAGGCACAAGTGAAGGGGAGGGGCCACGGCTTGGCTCAGGACCCTGGCCTTGGCTGCTAGGCGGTCTCCAGCAGTGGAGGCGACCCTCGCAGGGGGGGTTGTGGGTCTCCAGCAGCAGCGGCGACCCTCGCGTTGGCTGCCAGAGGTCTGCAGGAGCTGCGGCTAGGGGAGGGGAGGGGCGCGGCATGGCTGGAGACCCTCCCAGCACTGCCAGGGGAAATCCAGCAGCAGCGGAGACCTGCTCCGCTGCAGGGGGGGGGGGGAGGGGGAGGGAGTTCTCCATCAGCATTGGCGACCCTCGCCTCGGCTGGTAGGGATCTGCAACAGTGGCGGCGACTCTCGCCTCGGCTTGCAAGGGTCTCCAGCAGCGGCAGAGACGGGAGGGGAAGGGGCGCTGCACGGCTGGAGAGTCCAGGCACAAGGGTAGTGGAGGCGGAGCAGCATGGCTACAGCCCATAGCTGCGCCACAAGGGGATCTCCAGGGGAATTAGCGACCTTGGCCTCGGGTGCTGGGGGTCTCTAGGCGCGGCGGCGACCCTCGCCGGGAGGGGTTGGGGGTCTCCAGCAGTAGCGGCGACCCTCGCTTACGCTTCCAGGGGTCTCCAGCAGCTGTGGCTAGGGGAGTGGTTGGGGCGCGACAAGACTGGAGAGCCCAGGCACAAGCGAAGGGGAGGGGCCACGGCATGGCTGGAGACCCTGCCCTCGGGTGCCGGGGGTCTCAGCAGCAGTGACGTCGACTCTCGCCTGGCTGCCGGGGGTCTCCAGCAGCAGTGGCGACACTTGCTTCGGCTGCAAGGGGTCTCCAGGAGCTGAGGCTAGGGGAGGGGAGGGGGCGCGGCAGGGCTGGAGTGCCTAGGCACAAGGGTTGTGGAGGCGGAGCAGCATGGCTACAGCCCATAGCTGCGCCACAAGGGGATCTCCAGGGGAATTGGGGACCTTGGCCTCGGGTGCTGGGGGTCTCCAGCCGCGGCGGCGACCCTCGCCGTGACGGGTTGGGGGTCTCCAGCAGTAGCGGCGACCTTCGCCTACGCTTCCAGGGGTCTCCAGGAGCTGCGGCTAGGGGAGGGGAGGGGGCGCGGCAAGGCTGGAGAGTCCAGGCACAAGGGTAGTGGAGGTGGAGCAGCATGGCTACAGATCTTAGCAGTGCCAGAAGGGGATCTCCAGGGGAATTGGCGACCTTGGCCTCGGGTGCTGGGGGTCTCCAGCCGCGGCAGCGACCCTCGCCTTTGCGCTGGGAGTCTCCAGCAGCCGCGGTGAACCTCGCCTTGGCTGCCGGGGGTCTCCAGCAGCTGCGGCTAGGGGAGGGTAGGTGGCGGGGCACGGCTGGAATGCCCAGGCACAAGTGAAGGGGAGGGGCCACGGCTTGGCTGGAGACCCTGGCCTTGGCTGCTAGGGGGTCTCCAACAGTGGAGGCGACCCTCGACGCGGACCCCGGGGGTCTCCAGCAGCTGAGGCGACCCACGCCACAGCTGCCCGCGGGTCTCCATCAGCAGGGCGACTCTCGCCTCGGGTGCTGGGGGTCACCAGCCTCAGCAGCGAACCTAGCTTCGGTTGCAAGGGGTCTCCAGCAGCTGAGGCTAGGGGAGTGATTGGGGCGCGACAACTGGAGAGCCCAGGCAAAAGTGAAGGGGAGGGGCCACGGCATGGCTGGAGACCCTGCCCTCGGGTGCCGGGGGTCTCAGCAGCCGTGACGGCGACCCTTGCCTGGCTGCCTGTGGGTCTCCAGCAGCAGTGGCGACACTTGCTTCGGCTGCAAGGGGTCTCCAGGAGCTGAGGCTAGGGGATGGGAGGATGCGTGGCACGGCTGGAGTGCCCAGGCACAAGTGAAGGGGAGGGGCCACGGCTTGGCTGGAGACCCTGGCCTTGGCTGCTAGGGGGTCTCCAACAGTGGAGGCGACCCACGAAGCGGACCCCGGAGGTCTCCAGCAGCTGAGGCGACCCACGCCACGGCTGCCCGCGGGTCTCCATCAGCAGGGCGACTCTCGCCTCGGGTGCTGGGGGTCACCAGCCGCAGCAGCGAACCTCGCTTCGGCTGCAAGGGGTCTCCAGCAGCTGCGGCGACCCTCGCCTTGGCTGCCAGGGATCTGCAGGAGCTGCGGCTAGGGGAGGGGAGGGGGCGCGGCATGGCTTGAGACCCTCCCAGCACTGCCAGGGGAACTCCAGCAGCAGCGGAGACCTGCTCGGCTGCACGGGGTAGGTGGGGGTCTCCATCAGCATCGGCGACCCTCGCCTCGGCTTACAGGGGTCTCCAGCAGCGGCAGAGACGGGAGGGGAGGGGACGCGGCACGGCTGGAGAGTCCATGCACAAGGGTAGTGGAGGCGGAGCAGCATGGCTACAGCCCTTAGTTGTGCCAGAAGGGGATCTCCAGGGGAATTGGCGACCTTGGCCTCGGGTGCTGGGGGTCTCCAGCCGCGGCGGCGACCCTCGCCTTGGCGCTGGGAGTCTCCAGCAGCCGCGGTGAGCCTCGCCTTGGCTGCCGGGGGTCTGCAGCAGCTGCGGCTAGGGGAGGGGAGGGGGAGGGGCACGGCTGGAGTGCCCAGGCACAAGTGAAGGGGAGGGGCCACGGCTTGGCTGGAGACCCTGCCCTTGATTGCTAGGGGGTCTCCAGCAGTGGAGGCGACCCTCGAAGCGGACCCCGGGCGTCTCCAGCAGCTGAGGCGACCCACGCCACGGCTGCCCGCGGGTCTCCATCAGCAGGGCGACTCTCGCCTCGGGTGCTGGGGTTCACCAGCCTCAGCAGCGAACCTCGCTTCGGCTGCAAGGGGTCTCCAGCAGCTGAGGCTAGGGGAGTGATTGGGGCGCGACAAGGCTGGAGATCCCAGGCGCAAGCGAAGGGGAGGGGCCACGGAATGGCTGGAGACCCTGGACTCAGATGCTAGGGGGTCTCCAATAGCTGAGGCAACCCACGCCACGGCTGCCTGGGGGTCTCCAGGAGCAGCAGCGGCGACCCTCCCATAGGCTCCCGTGGGTATCCAGCAGCACAGAGACTCTCGCCAGGGCTCCCAGAGGCCTCCAGCAGCCGCGGTTCCCGGACGGGAGGGCGCGCGGCGCGGCTGGAGACCCTCACCCTGCCGCGAGGGGATCTCCAGCAGCAGCAACGACCCTCACTTCGCCTGCCTGGGGTCTCCAGCCTAGAGGCGAGGCGAGTTGAAGAGGCGCGGTGCAGCTGGAAAGCCCAGGTGCAAGGGAAGGGGAGGGGCCCTGGAACAGCGGAAGACACTCGTCGCGGCTTCCAGTGGTCTCCAGCAGCAGCAAGCCTCGCTGCTGCTGCTGCCGGGGGTCTCCAGCAACGGGAGCGAGCTGAAGAGAGGGGGCACAGTGCGGCTGGTAAGGCCTGGAGAAGGGAAGGGGAGGGAGAGCGCGGCATGGCTTGAGACCCTCCCAGCACTGCCAGGGGAACTCCAGCAGCAGCGGAGACCTGCTCGGCTGCACGGGGTGGGGGGGGTCTCCATCAGCATCGTCGACCCTCGCCTCGGCTTACAGGGGTCTCCAGCAGCGGCAGAGACGGGAGGGGAGGGGGCGCGGCAGGGCTGGAGAGTCCATGCACAAGGGTAGTGGAGGCGGAGCAGCATGGCTACAGCCCTTAGTTGTGCCAGAAGGGGATCTCCAGGGGAATTGGGGACCTTGGCCTTGGGTGCTGGGGGTCTCCAGCCGCGGCTGCAGCTATGGGAGGGTAGGGGGAGGGGCACGACTGGAGTGCCCAGGCACAAGTGAAGGGAAGGGGCCACGGCATGGCTGGAGATCCTGGCCTTGGCTGCTATGGGGTCTCCCGCAGTGGAGGCGACCCTCGACGCGGACCCCGGAGGTCTCCAGCAGCTGAGGCGACCCACGCCACGGCTGCCCGCGGGTTTCCATCAGCAGGGCGACTCTCGCCTCGGGTGCTGGGGGTCACCAGCCGCAGCAGCGAATTTCGCTTCGGCTGCAAGGGGTCTCCAGCAGCTGCGGCTAGGGGAGTGGTTGGAGCGCGACAACTGGAGAGCCCAGGCAAAAGTGAAGGGGAGGGGCCACGGCATGGCTGGAGACCCTGCCCTCGGGTGCCGGGGGTCTCAGCAGCAGTGACGGCGACCATCGACTGGCTGCCGGGGGTCTCCAGCAGCAGTGGCGACACTTGCTTCGGCTGCAAGGGGTCTCCAGAGCTGAGGCTAGGGGAAGGGAGGGGGCGCGGCACGGCTGGAGACCCTGCCCTTGATTGCTAGGGGGTCTCCAGCAGTGGAGGCGACCCACGCCGGGTTGGGGTTGTGGGTCTCCAGCAGCAGCGGCGACCCTCGCCTTGGCTGCCAGGGGTCTGCAGGAGCTGCGGCTATGGGAGGGGAGGGGCCAAGGCATGGCTGGAGACCTTATCCTTGGCTGCTATGGGGTCTCCAGCAGTGGAGGCGACCTTCGACGCGGACCCCGGGGGTCTCCAGCAGCTGAGGCGACCCACGCCACGGCTGCCCGCGGGTCTCCATCAGCAGGGCGACTCTCGCCTCGGGTGCTGTGGGTCACCAGCCGCAGCAGCGAACCTTGCTTCGGCTGCAAGGGGTCTCCAGCAGTTGTGGCGAACCTCGCCTTGGCTGCCAGGGGTCTGCAGGAGCTGCGGCTAGGGGAGGGGAGGGGGCGCGGCATGGATTGAGACCCTGCCAGCACTGCCAGGGGAAGTCCAGCAGCAGCGGAGTCCTGCTCCGCTGCACGGGGGGGGGAGGGCGAGGGGGTTCTCCATCAGCATTGGCGACCCTCGCCTCGGCTGGTAGGGATCTGCAACAGTGGCGGCGACCCTCGCCTCGGCTTGCAAGGGTCTCCAGCAGCGGCAGAGACGGGAGGGGAAGGGGCGCGGCACGCCTGGAGAGTCCATGCACAAGGGTAGTGGAGGCGGAGCAGCATGGCTACAGCCCATAGCTGCGCCACAAGGGGATCTCCAGGGGAATTGGGGACCTTGGCCTCGGGTGCTGGGGAACTCCAGCCGCGGCGGCGACCCTCGCCGGGAGGGGTTGGGGGTCTCCAGCAGTAGCGGCGACCTTCGCCTACGCTTCCAGGGGTCTCCAGGAGCTGTGGCTAGGGGAGGGGAGGGGGAGGGGAAAGGCTGGAGAGTCCAGTCACAAGGGTAGTGGAGGTGGAGCAGCATGGCTACAGATCTTAGCAGTGCCAGAAGGGGATCTCCAGGGGAATTGGCGACCTTGGCCTCGGGTGCTGGGGGTCTCCAGCCGCGGCGGCGACCCTCGCTTGGCGCTGGGAGTCTCCAGCAGCCGCGGTGACCCTCGCATTGGCTGCCGGGGGTCTCCAGCAGCTGCGGCTAGGGGAGGGGAGGGGGCGGGGCACGGCTGGAATGCCCAGGCACAAGTGAAGGGGAGGGGCCACGGCTTGGTTGGAGACCCTGGCCTTGGCTGCTAGGGGGTCTCCAACAGTGGAGGCGACCCTCGAAGCGGACCCCGGAGGTCTCCAGCAGCTGAGGCGACCCACGCCACGGCTGCCCGCGGGTCTCCATCTCAGGGCGACTCTCGCCTCGGGTGCTGGGGGTCACCAGCCTCAGCAGCGAACCTAGCTTCGGCTGCAAGGGGTCTCCAGCAGCTGAGGCTAGGGGAGTGGTTGGGGCGCGACAAGACTGGAGAGCCCAGGCACAAGCGAAGGGGAGGGGCCACGGCATGGCTGGAGACCCTGCCCTTGGGTGCCGCGGTCTCAGCAGCCGTGACGGCGACCCTCGCCTGGCTGCCTGTGGGTCTCCAGCAGCAGTGGCGACACTTGCTTCGGCTGCAAGGGGTCTCCAGGAGCTGAGGCTAGGGGAGGGGAGGGGGCGTGGCACGGCTGGAGTGCCCAGGCACAAGTGAAGGGGAGGAGCCACGGCTTGGCTGGAGACCCTGGTCTTGGCTGCTAGGGGATCTCCAACAGTGGAGGCGACCCACGAAGCGGACCCCGGAGGTCTCCAGCAGCTGAGGCGACCCACGCCTTGGCTGCCAGGGGTCTGCAGGAGCTGCAGCTAGGGGAGGGGAGGGGCCACGGCACGGCTGGAGGCCCTGCCCTTGATTGCTAAGGGGTCTCCAGCAGCGGCGACCCTCGCCTTGGCTGCCAGGGGTCTGCAGGAGCTGCGGCTATGGGAGGGGAGGGGCCAAGGCATGGCTGGAGACCTTATCCTTGGCTGCTATGGGGTGTGCAGCAGTGGAGGCGACCTTCAACGCGGACGCCGAGGGTCTCCAGCAGCTGAGGCGACCCACGCCACGGCTGCCCGCGGGACTCCATCAGCAGGGCGACTCTCGCCTCGGGTGCTGGGGGTCACCAGCCGCAGCAGCGAACCTCGCTTCGGGTGCAAGGGGTCTCCAGCAGCTGTGGCGAACCTCGCCTTGGCTGCCAGGGGTCTGAAGGAGCTGCAGCTAGGGGAGGGGAAGGGGCGCGGCATGGCTTGAGACCCTGCCAGCACTGCCAGGGGAAGTCCAGCAGCAGTGGAGTCCTGCTCCGCTGCACGGGGGGGGGGGGGGAGGGGGAGGGGGTTCTCCATCAGCATTGGCGACCCTCGCCTCGGCTGGTAGGGATCTCCAACAGTGGCGGCGACCCTCGCCTCGGCTTGCAAGGGTCTCCAGCAGCGGCAGAGTCCAGAGGGGAAGGGGCGCGGCATGGCTGGAGAGTCCAGGCGCAAGGGTAGTGGAGGCAGAGCAGCATGGCTACAGCCCACAGCTGCGACAAAATGGGATTTCCAGGGGAATTGGGGACCTTGGCCTCGGGGGCTGGGGGTCTCTAGCAGTGGCGGCGACCCTCGCTTGGTGCTGGGAGTCTCCAGCAGCCGCGGTGACCCTCGACTTGGCTGCCGGTGGTCTCCAGGAGCTGCGGCTAGGGGAGGAGAGGGGAGGGGCACAGCTGTAGTGCCCAGGCAAAAGTGAAGGGATAGGGGCCACGGCATGGCTGGAGACCCTGCCCTCGGGTGCCGGGGGTCTCAGCAGCAGTGACGGCGATCCTCGCCTGGCTGCCGGTGGTCTCCAGCAGCAGTGGCTACCCTCACTTCGCCTGCCTGGGGTCTCCAGCCTAGAGGCGAGGCGAGTTGAAGAGGCGCGGTGCAGCTGGAAAGCCCAGGTGCAAGGGAAGGAGAGGGGCCATGGCACAGCGGAAGACACTCGCCGCGGCTTCCAGTGGTCTCCAGCAGCAGCAAGCCTCGCTGCTGCTGCTGCCGGGGGTCTTCAGCAAAGGGAGCGAGCTGAAGAGAGGGGGCACAGCGCGGCTGGTAAGGCCTGGAGCAAGGGAAGGGGAGGGAGAGCGCAGCATGGCTTGAGACCCTCCCAGCACTGCCAGGGGAACTCCAGCAGCAGCGGAGACCTGCTCGGCTGCACGGGGTGGGAGGGGGTCTCCATCAGCTTCGTCGACCCTCGCCTCGGCTTACAGGGGTCTCCAGCAGCGGCAGAGACGGGAGGGGAGGGGGCGCGGCACGGCTGGAGAGTCCAGGCACAAGGGTAGTGGAGGCGGAGCAGCATGGCTACAGCCCTTAGTTGTGCCAGAAGGGGATCTCCAGGGGAATTGGCGACCTTGGCCTCGGGTGCTGGGGGTCTCCAGCCGCGGCGGCGACCCTCGCTTTGGCGCTGGGAGTCTCCAGCAGCCGCGGTGACCCTCGCCTTGGCTGCCGGGGGTCTGCAGCAGCTGCGGCTATGGGAGGGTAGGGGGAGGGGCACGGCTGGAGTGCCCAGGCACAAGTGAAGGGGAAGGGCCACGGCTTGGCTCAGGACCCTGGCCTTGGCTGCTAGGCGGTCTCCAGCAGTGGAGGCGACCCTCGCAGGGGGGGTTGTGGGTCTCCAGCAGCAGCGGCGACCCTCGCGTTGGCTGCCAGGGGTCTGCAGGAGCTGCGGCTAGGGGAGGGGAGGGGGCGCGGCAGGGCTGGAGTGCCCAGGCACAAGGGTTGTGGAGGCGGAGCAGCATGGCTACAGCCCATAGCTGCGCCACAAGGGAATCTCCAGGGGAATTGGGGACCTTGGCCTCGGGTGCTGGGGGTCTCCAGCAGCGGCGGCGACCCTCTCTTGGCGCTGGGAGTCTCCAGCAGCCGCAGTGACCCTCGACTTGGCTACAAGGGGTCTCCAGCAGCTGCGGCTAGGGGAGGAGAGGGGGAGGGCCACGGCTGTAGTGCCCAGGCAAAAGTGAATGGGAGGAGCCACGGCATGGCTGGAGACCCTGCCCTCGGGTGCCGGGGGTCGCAGCAGCAGTGATGGCGACCCTCGCCTGGCTGCCGGGGGTCTCCAGCAGCAGTGGCGACACTTGCTTCGGCTGCAAGGGGTCTCCAGGAGCTGAGGCTAGGGGAGGGGAGGGGGCGCGGCACGGCTGGAGTGCCCAGGTGCAAGGAAAGGGGAGGGGCCCTGGCACAGCGGAAGACACTCGCCGCGGCTTCCAGTGGTCTCCAGCAGCAGCAAGCCTCGCTGCTGCTGCTGCCTGGGGTCTCCAGCAACTGGAGCGAGCTGAAGAGAGGGTCCACAGCGCATCTGGTAAGGCCTGGAGCAAGGGAAGGGGAGCGAGCGTGGCATGGCTTGAGACCCTCCCAGCACTGCCAGGGGAACTCCAGCAGCAGCGGAGACCTGCTCGGCTGCACGGGGTGGGGGGGGTCTCCATCAGCATCGGCGACCCTCGCCTCAGCTTACAAGGGTCTCCAGCAGCGGCAGAGACGGGAGGGGAGGGGCCGTGGCAGGGCCGAAGAGTCCAGGCACAAGGGTAGTGGAGGCGGAGCAGCATGGCTACAGCCCTTAGTTGTGCCAGAAGGGGATCTCCAGGGGAATTGGCGACCTTGGCCTTTGCGCTGGGAGTCTCCAGCAGCCGCGGTGACCCTCGCCTTGGCTGCCGGGGGTCTCCAGCAGCAGCGGCTAGGGGAGGGTAGGGGGTGGGGTACGGCTGTAGTGCCCAGGCACAAGTGAAGGGGAGGGGCCACGGCTTGGCTCAGGACCCTGGCCTTGGCTGCTAGGGGGCCTCCAGCATTGTAGGCGACTCTCGACGCGGACCCCGGACGTCTCCAGCAGCTGAAGCGACCCATGCCACGGTTGCCCGCGGTTCTCCATCAGCAGGGCGACTCTCGCCTCGGGTGCTGGGGGTCACCAGCCGCAGCAGCGAACCTCGCTTCGGCTGCAAGGGGTCTCCAGCAGCTGCGGCTAGGGGAGTGGTTGGAGCGTGACAACTGGAGAGCCCAGGCAAAAGTGAAGGGAAGGGGCCACGGCATGGCTGGAGACCCTGGACTCGGCTGCTAGGGGGTCTCAGCAGCAGTGACGGCGACCCCCGCCTTGGCTGCCAGGGGTTTGAAGGTGCTTCGGCAAGGGGAGCAGATAGAGCCTGGGGGGCTATAGAGCCCAGGCGCAAGGGCAGGGGAGGGCCACGGCATGGCTGCAGGCCCAGGCCTCGGGTGCCGGGGGTCTCAGCAGCAGTGACGGCGACCCTCGCCTGGCTGCCGGGGGTCTCCAGCAGCAGTGGCTACACTTGCTTCGGCTGCAAGGGGTCTCCAGGAGCTGAGGCTAGGGGAGGAAAGGGGGCGCGGCAGGGCTGGAGACCCTGCCCTTGGCTGCTAGGGGGTCTCCAGCAGTGGAGGCGACCCTCGACGCGGACCCCGGGGGTCTCTAGCAGCTGAGGCGACCCACGCCACGGCTGCCCGCGGGTCTCCATCAGCAGGGCGACTCTAGCCTCGGGTGCTGGGGGTCACCAGCCACAGCAGCGAACCTCGCTTGGGCTGCAAGGGGTCTCCAGCAGCTGTGGCTAGGGGAGTGGTTTGTGCGCGACCACTGGAGAGTCCAGGCAAAAGTGAAGGGGAGGGGCCACGGCATGGCTGGAGACCCTGCCCTCGGGTGCCGGGTGTCTCAGCAGCAGTGACGGCGACCCCTCGCCTGGCTGCCGGCGGTCTCCAGCAGCAGTGGCGACACTTGCTTCGGCTGCAAGGGGTCTCCAGGAGCTGAGGCTGGGGGAGGGGAGGGGGCGTGGCACGGCTGGAGTGCCCAGGCGCAAGTGAAGGGGAGGGGCCGCGGTATGGCTGGAGACCCTGCCCTTGGCTGCTAGGGGGTCTCTAGCAGTGGAGGCGACCCTCGCCGGGAGGGGTGGGGGTTGTGGGTCTCCAGCAGCAGCTGTGGCGACCCTCGGCTTGGCTGCCAGGGGTCTGCAGGAGCTGCGGCTAGGGGAAGGGAGGGGGCGCGGCATGGCTTGAGACCCTCCCAGCACTGCCAGGGGAAGTCCAGCAGCAGCGGAGACCTTCTCCGCTGCACTGGGCGGGGAGGGGGTTCTCCATCAGCATTGGCGACCCTCGCCTCGGCTGGTAGGGATCTCCAACAGTGGCGGCGACCCTCGCCTCGGCTTGTAAGGGTCTCCAGCAGCGGCAGAGACAAGAGGGGAAGGGGCGCGGCACGCCTGGAGAGTCCAGGCGCAAGGGTAGTGGAGGCAGAGCAGCATGGCTACAGCCCATAGCTGCGCCACAAGGGGATCTCCAGTGGAATTGGGGACCTTGGCCTCGGGTGCTGGGGTTCTCCAGCCACGGTGGCGACACTCGCCTACGCTTCCAGGGGTCTCCAGGAGCTGCGGCTAGGAGAGGGGAGGGGGCGCGGCAAGGCTGGAGAGTCGAGGCACAAGGGTAGTGGAGCGTTGCGCGCCTCTGACCAGCAGAGAATAAGACGCAAACACCAAAGTTCTTCCCTAATCACACTTTATTTTAGCGCAGCTTGGTTGAAGGCAAGATGGTGGTGAGTGGCCCCGGGAGAACAAAGCAGGCAGCTTATATACACCCCTAGAGAGGCGTGTCTATGGCTCAGTGACTAGTCATAGAGGGATAGGACGATGAGTCAGAGTAGGATAGGTCACTACTGTTGCTAGGCAGATCAGGCAAAAGCCGTGCCAAAGCAGAGTTGTTTACTCTGTCCCCATCGCCATCTTGTAATGGCGATTGACGGTGCTTAACAATTCCCCCTTTTTGTTTAAATACAGCATCGGTCATGGCCGCGGACAGAGGACGTTGCCCTGTAAATCTTGTATCCTTTTTCCAGGGATAGGTTGCGGTGGATACAACCTATATGCTCAACGTCATGCCCGTCTTGAACGGATCACTTCAATGCACTCCTGCGTGCAGGCCACCCGGGAATATCGAGATTGAGGCTACCAATCCCTATCGGGTGCAATGGCACAAAAGCCTCCGAGTGCAAGGGCATTAGGCAAGGCCTCATACATCTCGTTTGAGCAAGCTGATCCAGACCTGGGGGGAAGCACCTGCTTCCATGGCTGCTAAGGCTCGAACAATAGCGACCTTGTCCCGCCTAACACTTCGCCGGATCCTACAGACCAAAAACAGAGCCAAGACAATGCCTCCGAGGCAAAATACTGCAAACATTCCTACTCCAACCCACTCCTTAAAATAGGAGAAGGTGTCCCAGATCCATTCGGTAAAATCTTGAAGGGTCACAACTTTAGCTCGGGTGGCATAGATGGTTACAATCTTTCCCAAGCAGTCAGTGTATAAATTATCAAACAGAACATTCCAACTCCCATACAAATAAACCAAAAAGCTTCTCCATAAATTAGCTGCAAGTTGGAAACTGAGAGTTCCTCAGATAATATGTCCACCTGTTCTTAGATCAAGTTCACTCATATGTTCATAATTAGCAAGCCAGTCCAAACATGTTGGTTAAACTGCTCCTGTGTCTGAAGAACCACAGAGGGCTGCTTAGTCATAGTCGCCAATACAGCAGTCACTAGGGCCACAATGGCCATGGCGTCAGTAGCGGCAGCTGTACCTATTGCTGTCACAATGGCAGCAGTAACCCCGAAGTCGTGCTCTGGTCATAGGAGGACTGACAGGTCTTCTTTAACTGCCACTGGTCTGGAAAAATAGGTGGGCACGCACATCACCACAGCCAGGGGGTGCTCGGTTGTATTCCAATTTTCTGAAAAAGAGCAATCTGTTCCACAAGTTAAGTGAATCCCTACCTAACCAGCATTATTAACAAAAAGAGAAAACTCTATGGTGCTTTTGTTACCATGATCAGAAACCAAGTGGGACATTCTGAAGGCTTTTAAACTGGAAATAAACTATGGCAGCTGGGTAAGATCAGCAATTGAGCTATCCTGTCCCCAGGGGAAGAGGCGTTGGTTATTGGCTCTCTTTAAGTCTTCTCCCAAGTGTTCTCATTGTGGCACATTAAGGAGGCCCTCTTCTAAGGTGGTGAGAGAGATTTTCACCGGGCCTTGCCACACAGGGGAGCTGTTTTCTTCACACCTTTGTGTCATCCACACCTACTGCACAGACCCCAGCATCTCCCCTTTTTATATTATTGAGTAGAAGGATGCGCAGTTCTCTGCGAGTGGCTCGAATCATGGAGCTCAAACGTCGGAAGATGACTGTTTTTGTAGCAACATGAATTTGCCATGGTTTTTCAGATGGTTTACAAGTATAGATAGAGGAGAATACAAAATGGATTATGATTAAGATCTTACCAAGATGACAAGGGAATATCTCAGTCATGTACATCTGCTTTTTCAAATAATATTTCTGTAACAAAAACTTCAAAAATCAAATAAAAGTATAGCATTTCCTAACCGGTAAACACAAACAATATGATAACAACTAAAAAACCAGCATAAAACTAAGATCTACTGTATATCTATATTTCATGTGATATCAAGGAACATTGAAGCCAAATAGCAAACACACACACACACACACACACACACACACACATTTTTTAACATACTATAGAGGACTATAAGTAAAATTTCAAACAATTTTGACAAAAGACGTACAGAAAGACAGACATAGGTGGCCACCACACTCACTCAATTTTAAAAATCTAACGGGCCATAACGATGTCTTGTATGGACCCTGACTCAAGAAGTCATGTTATATCCAACCCTCTTGAGTCCCAGATGAGTACTCAAAACAAGCAAATTTGGATGATGAGATACCTGTTTATTGGCAGAGGTCAGTGTAGATCCTGTGAGCCAGGAAGCCAGGACTGGCAGTGGGGCCGTGTTAATCATCACGGTGGCCTCCCCAGACTACCGAGCCAGGCTCTAAAACACAGGATGGCCACTATCCTCTAACTGAGGCCTCTAAAATGTTATAACGTGTATGAGAGATCATATCAGATAAATTTAAGATTTATAAAGAGTCTTTCCAAACCCAGCTTGGTGATAGCAATACTCATTAATATTTAGTAAGTAAAAACTCTACAACGATAATTCAATCTGAATAGAAACCTTGCAAGAAAAATTTGGTCATTACTGAAGATCCTAATTCAATTATTCTAGCAATATAAATTAGCTTAAAAGATATGCAATTAACAACCTGGACATATTTACAAAACTATAAACATTTACCCTTTTCTTGCTTATTGGCCTGCTTTACATTGTTGTGAAGCATTCCCTGTCCTAGAACTTTTGGAAATACAGAAATTTGAATTAAACTTCTGTGAAAAAATTTTTTCTGTAATAGTATTTTGATATGATAAAATTTTGCTCTACTTGGCATCTGACAGCATATTTAATACAATCCAAAAGCCTACTCAGTTATTATATCTATGAAATGAAATTTCTGAATTATTTAGATGCCAGGGCTTATAATATCTAGTTAAAATAAGATCTCTTTATATAACACAATATAGGTTAGGTTTAATTATTGGCATTAAGTGATCACTTAAGTACCTATAAAATAAATACACAACTTTTATCAATCTTAAGCAATATGAACATACTGTAAGGCAGAAAATACAAGTATCACCTTGATATCTCGATATAGAATCTTATCATATTCTGAGACACTTCAGCAAAGTCAGGTCTGGAGTTCGCCGGAGCTAACTAGAAAAATTTAATCATTAGGTAGATAAAAATATTTAAGAGAAGATGTTATAATACCATGTGATTTTAAAACTTTGTTGCTATAACAGATGATCAGATTCCATGCATCAAGGATGAACATTTTAGAAAATGCTGCAAACAGTGTGTAGAGAATATGATTAATTATATCGAATATAAATCATACAGGATGTATTCCTTGCACAACCTTTATGGCTATTCTATCCCTTCTTCAACAAACTTTATCCTGTCAATATTTTGTCCTCTTCAGTGCTGCAGTCTAACATAGCCATTCTCCTATAGGACAGAATATTTTACAACCCATGCCCCTTTTCTTTTATCCAAGAACTTTCCTCTACAACCTTTTTCATCAAGAACACATTTGTATACTTGAATTTATTTTTTATTTAAATAGCAGATAAAAGTATATGGTGCATCCCATACCTGGAAAAATTTTAACAGTGAATTAGATGTTACTTTTATACCAGTTCATATTGGGGTAAATATTAAAAAGATGTTAATTTTGTACTAATATTGTTTATGAAGTACAAGAAGTTAAGTATTCTTCTATGGGCCCAATTTAATTTAATCTCCTATACCCACAAGGGCTAATAGTATATAAAATAGGTTAAACGGCTTAGCGTTTTCTGGGGGATAAAGTGCCACCCGCCCCCTCCACCAGTTGGATTACTCGGTGGAGGTCGGTGTTCCATGTCTGCAGGAGGCGCAGAAGCCACACATGTACCATAATCCTTTTCTTCTAGTTCTGATAACTCATCGTCAGACGAGTCTTCCTGTGCAGTTATATTTAGGTGTTTAAACTCATCTAATACTGGATACAGCTGCTGTCTATTACTTTTTTCTTTATTTTCTTTATTTTCTTCTTTTAAGCATGCTTCCTTTTTTCTTTTTTGTTTACCGCCCCCCTCATCAGTAGATTCGGCTTCAGAGAGGCTTTCCTGATATTTAATAAGCTGCTGTCTACCCTGTCTGACATGCTCCATGTTTCGTCCTTCTTTTAAGCAGGACCGGACCAACTTCCAAAATGGGAGGGATCCGAGTCCTATCCTTCCTTCCTCTTTTGCCTTTTCCAAATCTTTGCCTAGTTTATCCCAACAGCTCAAGGTCAGATCTCCTGAGACTGCGAACCACGGCGCAGCTGCGTCGTAATCATTTATTATCTTCTGCACTGACCTTGCTGAAATTTTTAAACCTTGTTGTTTAAGGAGTCCCAATATGGGGTCAGCGAACTCACTACTGGCTGATATTCGGGCTTGATTATTACCCATTTTCTCAGATCTCGTGAAAGGCCGCTTTATCTACAGCGGAGTTACTTTCACTTTGTCCGGGTTCACAGCAGCAAAGACACTCGCGACCAGGCTAATGGAGGCGCAGGAAAAAACAACACCACAATTCTACTATAGCTGTACCAAAAACAATAAGAGCAACAAGAACAGGGTTTATCATACCTGGGAGGCTTACCGCGGTAGTCCGCTCCGTGTGTAGAGTTCTGAACTTTCTTTGACCCCTCACTGGTGTCCGCTGGATTCGAAGTTTCCCGGGTTTCGGCACCAGTGGAGGTGGAGCAGCATGGCTACAGCCCTTAGCAGTGCCAGAAGGGGATCTCCAGGGGAATTGGCGACCTTGGCCTCGGGTGCTGGGGGTCTCCAGCCGCGGCGGCGACCCTCGCTTGGCGCTGGGAGTCTCCAGCAGCCGCGGTGACCCTCGCCTTGGCTGCCGGGGGTCTCCAGCAGCTGTGGCTAGGGGAGGGGAAGGGGCGGGGCACGGCTGGAATGCCCAGACACAAGTGAAGGGGGGGGCCACGGCTTGGTTGGAGACCCCGGCCTTGGTTGCTAGGGGGTCTCCAACAGTGGAGGCGACCCTCGAAGCGAACCCCGGAGGTCTCCAGCAGCTGAGGCGACCCACGCCACGGCTGCCCGGGGGTCTCCATCAGCAGGGCGACTCTCGCCTCGGGTGCTGGGGGTCACCAGCCTCAGCAGCGAACCTCGCTTCGGCTGCAAGGGGTCTCCAGCAGCTGAGGCTAGGGGAGTGGTTGGGGCGCGACAAGACTGGAGAGCCCAGGCACAAGCGAAGGGGAGGGGCCACGGCATGGCTGGAGACCCTGGACTCGGCTGCTAGGGGGTCTCCAGCAGCTAAGGCAACCCACGCCACGGCTGCCTAGGGGTCTGCAGGAGCAGCAGCGGCCACCCTCGCCTAGGCTCCCGTGGGTATCCAGCAGCACAGAGACTCTCGCCAGGGCTCCCAGAGGCCTCCAGCAGCCGCGGTTCCCAGAGGGGAGGTGGCGCGGCGCGGCTGGAGACTCTCACCCTGCCGCGAGGGGATCTCCAGCAGCAGCGGCTACCCTCACTTCGCCTGCCTGGGTTCTCCAGCCTAGAGGCGAGGCGAGTTGAAGAGGCGCGGTGCAGCTGGAAAGCCCAGGTGCAAGGGAAGGGGAGGGGCCCTGGCACAGTGGAAGACACTCGCCGCGGCTTCCAGTTGTCTCCAGCAGCAGCAAGCCTCGCTGCTGCTGCTGCCGGGGGTCTCCAGCAACGGGAGCGAGCTGAAGAGAGGGGGCACAGTGCGGCTGGTAAGGCCTGGAGCAAGGGAAGGGGAGGGAGCACGGCATGGTTTGAGACCCTACCAGCACTGCCAGGGGAACTCCAGCAGCAGCGGAAACCTGCTCGGCGGCACGGGGTGGGGGGGGTCTCCATCAGTATCGGCGACCCTCGCCTCGGCTTACAGGGGTCTCCAGCAGCGGCAGAGATGGGAGGGGAGGGGGCGCGGCAAGGCTGGAGAGTCCAGGCACAAGGGTAGTGGAGGCGGAGCAGCATGGCTACAGCCCTTAGCAGTGCCAGAAGGGGATCTCCAGGGGAATTGGGGACCTTGGCCTCGGGTGCTGGGGGTCTCCAGCCGCAGCCGCGACCCTCGCCTTGGCGCTGGGAGTCTCCAGCAGCGGCGGTGACCCTCGCCTTGGCTGCCGGGGGTCTCCAGCAGCTGCGGCTAGGGGAAGCTAGGGGGTGGGGCACGGCTGTAGTGCCCAGGCACAAGTGAAGGGGAGGGGCCACGGCATGGCTGGAGACCCTGGTCTTGGCTGCTATGGGGTCTCCAGCAGTGGAGGCGACCCTCGACGCGGACCCGGGCGTCTCCAGTAGCTGAGGCGACCCTCGCCTCTGCTAACAGGGGTCTCCATCAGCAGGGCGACTCTCGCCTCGGGTGCTGCGGGTCACCAGCCTCAGCAGCGAACCTCGCTTCGGCTGCAAGGGGTCTCCAGCAGCTGAGGCTAGGGGAGTGGTTGGGGCGCGACAACTGGAGAGCCCAGGCAAAAGTGAAGGGGAGGGGCCACGGCATGGCTGGAGACCCTGTCCTCGGGTGCCGGGGGTCTCAGCAACAGTGACGGCGACCCTCGCCTGGCTGCCAGGGGTCTCCAGCAGCGGTGGTGACACTTGCTTCGGCTGCAAAGGGTCTCCAGGAGCTGAGGCTAGGGGAGGGGAGGGGGCGTGGCACGGCTGGAGTGCCCAGTTGCAAGGAAAGGGGAGGGGCCACGGCATGGCTGGAGACCCTGACCTTGGCTGCTAGGGCGTCTCCAACAGTGGAGGCGACGCTCGCCAGTAGGGGTTGGAGGTCTCCAACAGCAGCGGCGACCCTCGCCTTGGCTGCCGGGGGTCTCCAGCAGCTGAGGCGACCCACGCCACGGCTGCCCGCGGGTGTCCATCAGCAGGGCTACTCTAGCCTCGGGTCCTGGGGGTCACCAGCCACAGCAGCGAACCTCGCTTCGGCTGCAAGGGGTCTCCAGCAGCTTCGGCTAGGGGAGTGGTTGGAGCGCGACAACTGGAGAGCCCAGGCAAAAGTTTAGGGAAGGGGCCACGGCATGGCTGGAGACCCTGGATTCGGCTTCCGGGGGTCTCAGCAGCAGTGATGGCGACCCTCGCCTGGCTGCCGGGGGTCTGCAGCAGCAGTAGCGACACTTGCTTCGGCTGCAAGGGGTCTCCAGGAGCTGAGGCTAGGGGCGGGTAGGGGGCGCGGCAGGGCTGGAGTGCCCAGGCGCAAGGAAAGGGGAGGGGCCACGGCACGTCTGGAGACCCTGTACACGGGTGCCGTGGGTCTAAGCAGCAGTGACGGCGACCCCCGCCTTGGCTGCCAGGGGTCTACAGGTGCTTGGGTAAGGGGAGCAGAGGGAGCCTGGGGGGCTAGAGAGCCCAGGCGCAAGGGTAGGGGAGGGCCACGGCATGGCTGTAGGCCCTGGCCTAGGGTGCCGGGGGTCTCAGCAGCAGGGACGGCGACCCTCGCCTGGCTACCGGGGGTCTCCAGCAGCAGTGGCGACACTTGCTTCGGCTGCAAGGGGTCTCCAGGAGCTGAGGCTAGGGGAGGAAAGGGGGCGCGGCAGGGCTGGAGACACTGCCCTTGGCTGCTAGGGGGTCTCCAGCAGTGGAGGCGACCCTCGCCGGGGGGGATTGTGGGTCTCCAGCAGCAGTGGCGACCCTCGCCTTGGCTGCCAGGGGTCTGCAGGAGCTGCGGCTAAGGGAGGGGAGGGGGCGCGGCATGGCTTGAGACCCTCCCAGCACTGCCAGGGGAAATTCAGCAGCAGCGGAGACCTTCTCCGCTGCACTGGGGGTGGGAGGGGGTTCTCCATCAGCATCGGCGACCCTCGCCTCGGCTCTTAGGGATCTCCAACAGTGGCGGCGACCATCGCCTCGGCATGCAGGGGTCTCCAGCAGTGGCAGAGACGGGAGGGGAAGGGGCGCGGCACGGCTGGAATGCCCAGGCACAAGTGAAGGGGAGGGGCCACGGCTTGGCTGGATACCTTGGCCTTGGCTGCTAGGGGGTCTCCAGCAGTGGAGGCGACCCTCGACGCGAACCCCGGGGGTCTCCAGCAGCTGAGGCGACCCACGCCACGGCTGCCCGCGGGTCTCCATCAGCAGGGCGACTCTCGCCTCGGGTGCTGGGGGTCACCAGCCACAGCAGCGAACCTCGCTTCGGCTGCAAGGGGTCTCCAGCAGCTGAGGCTAGGGGAGTGGTTGGAGCGCGACAACTGGAGAGCCCAGGCAAAAGTGAAGGGGAGGGGTCACGGCATGGCTGGAGACCCTGCCCTCGGGAGCCGGGGGTCTCAGCAGCAGTGGAGGCGACCCTCGCCTGGCTGCCGGGAGTCTCCAGCAGCAGTGGCGACACTTGCTTCGGCTGCAAGGGGTCTCCAGGAGCTGAGGCTAGGGGAGGGGAGGGAGCGCGGCAGTGCTGGAGTGCCCAGGCACAAGGAAAGGGGAGGGGCTGCGGCATGGCTGGAGACCCTGCCCTTGGCTGCTAGGGGGTCTCCAGCAGTGGAGGCGACCCTCGCCGGGGGGGCGGGGTTGTGGGTCTCCAGCAGCAGCGGCGACCCTCACCTTGGCTGCCAGGGGTCTGCAGGAGCTGCGGCTAGGGGAGGAGAGGGGGCGCAGTATTTCTGGAGACCCTTCCAGCACTGCCAGGGGAACTCCAGCAGCAGCGGAGACCTGCTCCGCTGCACTGGGGGGGGGAGGGGGTTCTCCATCAGCATCGGCGACCCTCGCCTCGGCTGGTAGGGATCTCCAACGGTGGCGGCGACCCTCGCCTCGGCTTGCAAGGGTCTCCAGCAGCGGCAGAGAGGAGAGGGTTAGGGGCGCAGCACGGATGGAGAGTCCAGGCGCAAGGGTAGTGGAGGCAGAGCAGCATGGCTGCAGCCCATAGCTGCGCCACAAGGGGATCTCCAGGGGAATTGGGGACCTTGGCCTCAGGTGCTGGGGGTCTCCAGCCTCAGCGGAGACCCTCGCTGGGAGGGGTTGGGGGTCTCCAGCAGTAGCGGCGACCCTCGCCTACGCTTCCAGGGGTCTCCAGGAGCTGCGGCTAGTGGAGGGGAGGGGGCGCGGCAAGGCTGGAGAGTCCAGGCACAAGGGTAGTGGAGGTGGAGCAGCATGGCTACAGCCCTTAGCAGTTCCAGAAAGGGATCTCCAGGGGAATTGGCGACCTTGGCCTCGGGTGCTGGTGGTCTCAAGCCTCGGCGGCGACCCTTGCTTGGCGCTGGGATTCTCCAGCAGCCGCGGTGACCCTCGCCTTGGCTGCCGGGGGTCTCCAGCAGCTGCGGCTAGGGGAGGGTAGGGGAGTGGTTGGGGCGCGAAAGACTGGAGAGCCCAGGCACAAGTGAAGGGGAGGGGCCACGGCATGGCTGGAGACCCTGGACTCGGCTGCAAGGGGTCTCCAGCAGTGGAGGCAACCCTCGACGCGGACCCCGGGGGTCTCCAGCAGCTGAGGCGACCCACGCCACGGCTGCCCGCGGGTCTCCATCAGCAGGGCGACTCTCGCCTCGGGTGCTGGGGTTCACCAGCCTCAGCAGCGAACCTCGCTTCGGCTGCAAGGGGTCTCCAGCAGCTGCGGCTAGGGGAGTGGTTGGGGCGCGACAAGACTGGAGAGCCCAGGCACAAGCGAAGGGGAGGGGCCATGGCATGGCTGGAGACCCTGGACTCGGCTGCTAGGGGGTCTCCAGCAGTGGAGGCAACCCTCGACGCGGACCCCGGGTGTCTCCAGCAGCTGAGGCGACCGACGCCACGGCTGCCCGCGGGTCTCCATCAGCAGGGCGACCCTCGCCGGGGGTGTTGTGGGTCTCCAGCAGCCACGGCGACCCTCGCCTTGGCTGCCAGGGGTCTGCAGGAGCTGCGTCTAGGGGAGGAGAGGGGGCGCAGCATGGCTGGAGACTGTGGACTCGGCTACTAGGGGGTCTCCAGCAGTGGAGGCAACCCTCGCCTGGCTGCTGGGGGTCTCCAGCAGCTGAGGCAACCCACGCCACAGCTGCCTGGGGGTCTCCAGGAGCAGCAGCGGCCACCCTCGCCTAGGCTCCCGTATGTATCCAGCAGCACAGAGACTCTCCCCAAGGCTCCCAGAGGCCTCCAGCAGCCACGGTTCCCAGAGGGGAGGGGGCGCGGCGCGGCTGGAGACCCTCACCCTGCCGCGAGGGGATCTCCAGCAGCAGCAATGACCCTCACTTCGCCTGCCGGGGGTCTCTAGCCTAGAGGCGAGGCGAGTTGAAGAGGCACGGTGCAGCTGGAAAGCCCAGGTGCAAGGGAAGGGGAGGGGCCCTGGCACAGTGGAAGACACTCGCAGCGGCTTCCAGTGGTCTCCAGCAGCAGCAAGCCTCGCTGCTGCTGCTGCCGGGGGTCTCCAGCAACGGGAGCGAGCTGAAGAGAGGGGGCACAGCGCGGCTGGTAAGGCCTGGAGCAAGGGAAGGGGAGGGAGCGCGGCATGGCTTGTGACCCTCCCAGCACTGCCAGGGGAACTCCAGCAGCAGCGGAGACCTGCTCGGCTGCACGGGGTGGGGTGGTCTCCATCAGCTTCGGCGACCCTCGCCTCGGCTTACAGGGTTCTCCAGCAGCGACAGAGATGGGAGGGGAGGGAGCGTCGCACGGCTGGAGAGTCCAGGCACAAGGGTAGTGGAGGCCTAGGCTGCTAGGGGGTTTCCAGCAGTGGAGGCGACACTCGCCGGGGGGGTGGAGTTGGGGGTCTCCAGCAGCAGCAGCGAACCTCGCTTCGGCTGCAAGGGGTCTCCAGCAGCTGCGGCTAGGGGAGGGGAGGGTGCGCGGCATGGCTGGAGTGCCCAGGAACAAGTGAAGGGGAGGGGCCACGGCATGGCTGGTGACCCTGGACTCGTCTGCTCGGGGGTCTCCAGCAGTGGAGGTGATGCTCGACGTGGACCCCGGGGGTCTCCAGCTGCTGAGGCAACCCACGCCACGGCTGCCTGGGGTTCTCCAGGAGCAGCAGCGGCAGCGGCAACTCTCGCCTGGGCTCCCGTGGGTATCCAGCAGCTGAGGCAACCCTCGCCTCGACTCCCGTGTGTATCCAGCAGCACAGAGACTCTCGCCAGGGCTCCCAGGGCCCTCTAGCAGCCGAGGGTCCCGGATTGAAGGGGCATGGCGGGGCTGGAGACCCTCACCCTGCCGCGAGGGGATCTCCAGCAGCAGCGGCTACCCTCACTTCCCCTGCCGGGGGTCTCCAGCCTAGAGGCGAGGCGAGTTGAAGAGGCGCGGTGCAGCTGGAAAGCCCAGGTGCAAGGGAAGGGGAGGGGCCCTGGCACAGGAGAAGACACTCGCCACGGCTTCCGGGTGTCTCCAGCAGCAGCGAGCCCAACTGCTGCTGCTGCCAGGAGTCTCCAGCAGCGGGGGCTTGGGGAGGGGAGGGGGCGCGGCTTGGATTGAGAGCTCAGGCGCAAGTGAAGGGGAGGGGCCACGGCATGGCTGGAGACCCTGGCCTTGGCTGGTAGGGGGTCTACAGCAGCAGCGGCGACCCTCGCCTTGGCTTCCACTGGTCTCCAAGAGTTGCGGCTAGGGGAGGGTAGGGGGCGCCGCACGGCTGGAGAGTCCAGGCACAAGGGTAGTGGAGGCGGAGCAGCAGGGCTACAGCCCTTAGCTGCGCCAGAAGGGGATCTCCAGGGGAATTGCCGACCTTGGCCTGGGGTGCTGGGAGTCTCCAGCAGCTGCGGCTAGGTGAGGGGAGGGGGCGGGGCACGGCTGGAGTGCCCAGGCACAAGTGAAGGGGAGGTGCCACGGCATGGCTGGAGACCCTGGCCTTGGCTGCTAGGGGGTTTCCAGCAGTGTAGGCGAACCTCGCCGGGGGGTTTGGGGTCTCCAGCAGCAGAGCACTCTATTCTGTGCTGGGGTCCAAGAGCAGAGGACCCTCCTTCTGCTTGCTTCGGCACCAGAGGACCCTACTGCCTGCTGGGATTTAGCAGCAGAAGACACTCTTCCCTGCTGCAGTCCGACAGCAGACCTTCCTCTGCTCTTGGTGTCAGGCACAAAAGAACCCCCCTCTGCTGCTTGGGTCCAGCATAACAGAACCCTCTATGATCTTAGGCCCGGCACGAGAGGACACCCCTCTCTGTTGGAGTACACCACCAGAGGTGCCTCGTCTCTGCTGGGGTGGATCAGCAGAAAATCCTCCTCTCTGTCTGGGTCCGGCAATAGAGGAGCCTACACTGCTGCTGCGTCCGACAGCAGGGGACCCTCTTCTTCTGCTGGACCCCAGCAGTGAGGAAGCAGCAGAGAACCATCCTCTCTGTTGGTGTCTAGCATGAGAGGACCCATCTCTCTGCTGGGGTCCAGCAGAAAGGAAGCAGAAGAGGACCCTCCTCTCGGCTGGAGCCCAGCAGCAGAGGACCTTTCTCTTCTTTTGGGTTCAGCAGCAGAGGACCCTCCTCTCTGCTGTAGTGCAGCACCAGAGGAGCCTCATCTTCTGCTGTGGTCCAGCAGCAGAGGAAACTCCTCTCTGCTGGGGTCCAGAAGCGGAGCACCCTCCTCTCTGCTGAGTTCTAGCACCAGAGGACCTTCTTCTCTGCTAGAATCCAGCACCAGATGACCATCCTCTCTGTTGGGGTCCAACATCCGAGGGCCCTTCTCTGTGCTGGCGTCCGGCAGTAGAGGAGTCTCCTCTCTTTTTGGGTCTGCCAGCAGAGGATGCTCCTCCTTGCTGGGGTGGGGCAGCAGAGAACCTTCATCCATGCTGGAGAGCCTTGGATGAGCGTCCCGCACTGAGTGCTGATGGCCACCAGAGGGTGCCCAAAGCCGCCATTCTTTCTTTTCTTTTTTTCTTTTCTTTTCTTTTCCTTTTTTTTTTTTTTACAGGTTTATTATTTTATTCCAAGGTCAGATATACAGAGAGGACGAGAGACAGAGAAGAAGATCTTCCGTCCGATGATTCACTCCCCAAGTGAGTCACAATGGCTGGTGCACGCCGATCCAAAGCCGGGAACCTGGAGCCTCTTCTAGAACTCCCATGTGGGTGCAAGTTTCCAAAGTTTTGGGCCATCCTCGACTGCTTTCCCAGGCCACAAGCAGGGATCTGGACGGGAAGTGGAGCAGCCGGGATTAGAACCGGTGCCCATATGGGATCCAAGCTGCTCGTTCAAGGCGAGGACTTTAGTTGCTAGGCTACGGCGCCGGGCCCCAAGCTGCCCTTTCTACCCCTGGTGGGCTCAGGCCTTCTGAGCTCTAGACAGTCCAACCCAAGCCATCCTAGTGTGAGGGGGGTGTCACAGACAGTATTCTGGTACACGTGCTGTTGAAAGATCAGGGCTCCAAGGCCAAACAGCCCACATACCAAAGCCGAGGAGGGGTGGAGGACACTTGGGGCCTAGCATCAGCCCAGGCCTCTGTGATAGGAAGTGTCAGGGTGCCTTTAAGAGCAAGGCACTTAAAGAACCCTGGGAGGTGGTGTCCTATGTCAGCATGCCCACAGGCCCTCAGGGAGCTGGAGTCCAACACCAGCATCCTGGAGGCCCTGAGAGCTGGAGTCCCGCACCTGTGTCCCAAAGGCCCTCTGTGAGCTGGTGTTACACACCAGCCCACTGGGGTTGTACTGTGCCAGATGAGGTCCCGGGAAACCTTACTGCCACCCCCATTCCTTGCAGAGCACCCTGAGATGCAGGCTCTGGGCGTTCTTTGGCAAGTGGAGCATCTCCCTGATGAGCTACCAAGAGGGCTTCATGGACTTTTATTTTTTTTCATTCCAAAGTCCGAGATACAGAGAGGAAGATCTTCCGTCCGATGATTCACTCTCCAAGTGAGCTGCAACAGCCGGTCCCCTAGGGACCCCCTCTGCTGGGGCCTCAGCGAGAGGGTCCCCCTAGGAACCGCATCCTTCGCTGCTGGGGCCTCAATGAGAGGGTCACCCTCGGGACCTCCTCTGCTTGGGCCTCAGTGAAAGGTACCCTTTGCCCCCCCTCCCCTCCCTATCTCCTGGGGCATCTGCGAGAAAGTCCATCTCAGGAGCCCCTCTGTTGGGGCCTCAGCGAGGTGGAACCCTGGCGACCCCTCCCTGGCTGCTGGGGCCTCAGCAAGAGGTACCCCTTGGGACCCCTTCAGCTGGGGCCTCAGCTAGAGTGACACCTGGAGCCATCTACCCTTTCTGCTGGGGCCTAGGTGAGAAGGTACCACTCGGGACCCCCTCTGCTGGGGCCTCAGCGAGAGTGCCCCCCGAGCCCCCTTCCCTCTCTGTGGATGCCTCAGCAGGAGGGTCCCCCTGGGGACCCCTCCTCTCTCTCTACTGTGGCCTCAGCAAGAGGGTCCCCCTCGGAACCCCTCTGCTGGGGCCTCATCGAGAGAGATCCTCATTAGCTGACCCTCTCTCTCTGTTGGGGCCTCAGCGAGAGGGTCCACCTCAGGAACCCCGTGTTGTGGGGCCTCAGTGTGGTGTCCAAGGGTGTCAAGCCTCAGCCTGCCAGGCAGATGGCCTGTATAGGTGCTGCTTCAAGTCCTGGTTGTTTCCCCTGCAATCAGGCTCCCTGCTGATGATCCTGGGAGAGCAGTGGAGGATGGTGCAGGGGCTTGTGCCCCTGTGTGCTGTGCCCCTGTGGGACATGTGGAGGAAAGTCCTGGTTCCCAGTCTTGTCCTGGCCAAGCCAAATCTGGCTCTGGTTTTGGTCCTGGGGAAGTGAGCCAGCAGATGCAAGAAAGATTCTGTCTCTCCCTCTCTGTTCCTTTGTGCTTCAAACAAAACAGGACAGATTCAGATAGGCATGCAGGAGGGAAGAAAGCTGCTGTCCTGGGAGGTAGGGAGTGTGCTGTGACTGAAGACTGCTTTTGTCTGCCAATGCAGACACCAAGGGTGTGAGTAAGGCTTCTGTCCTGGGACTTCTGTGCAACCACTCCAAAGAGTGTCCTTGAGAGTGAATTTCTCTTAGGCTGGGATTGTTTCCCTTGTTTGTGCAGTAGAGCCTGGAGGAGCGTCCTGCAGTGAGTCCTGCTGTCCATGAGAGGATGCATAAGCTGCCCTTTCTACCCCTGGTTGGCTGAGGCATTTTGAGCACTAGAAGGTCCAGCCCCAGCCATCCTAGTGTCAGGTGGGAATCCTGGATAGAATTCCTCTATATGCGTCCCTTGAAGATTGGGCTCCAAGGCCGAACAGCCCACATATGAAGGATCAGGAGGGGGTGGAGGACGCTTGTGGCCTTGCATCAGGCCAGGCCTCTGTGCTAGGAAGTGGCTGTCTGTCTTCACCAGCAAGGTACAACCTAGGGCACAAGGAGAACTAGAAGCTGGAGTTCCACATCACGGACCCTAGAGACCCTGAGGGACCTGGAGTCCCAGTCAGTAAGCCCACGAGCCCTATGGGAGCTGGAATCCCATGTGAGTGTGCACACGGACCCTCTGGGAGCTGGAGTCCCACATCACTGTGCCCATGGGCCCCGTGAGACCTGGAGTCCCATGTCTGTGTACGCACGAGCCCTCTTGGACCTCGATCCTAATTCAGCATTCCCCAATCCCTGTGGAATCTGGGGTCCCACGTCAGCGTGCCCATGGACCCTCTGAGACCTGGAGAAACACACCAGCTGACTAGCACTGATGGTTCGCAGATGAGGTACCCGGAAAACTTTCTGGAATCCGGAAGCAGAGGAACCTCCTCCCTGTTGGGGTTCAGCAGCAGAGGACCATCCTCCCTGCTGGGGACCGGCAGCAGAGGACCCTCCACCCTGCTTGGGTGCGGCAGCAGAGGACCCTAATCCCTGCAGGGTCTGGCAACAGAGGACCCTCCTCCCTGCTGCTGGACACCAGCAGAGAGGAAGCATCAGAGGTCCTTCCTCTTTGCTGTGGTCCAGCACCAGAGGATGATCCTCTCTGCTGGAAAGCAGCAGAGAGGAAGCTGCAGAGGACTGCCTTCTGCTGCTGGGGTCCAGCAGCAGAGGACCCTCCTCTGCAGCTGGTGTCCGGAACAACAGGACCTACTCTGCTTCTGGTGTCCGGTAGAAGAAGACCCTCCTTGCTGCTGGGTTCTGGCACCAGAGGACCCTCCTCTGCTGGTGGGGTCCGTCAGCAGAGGACCATCCTATGCTGCTTCAGTGTGGAAGAGAAGGACCCTCCTCTGCTGTTGGAGTCTGGCAACAATGTAGCCTCCTCAGCTGCTTTGGTCCATCAGCAGAGGACCCTTTTTTCTGCTGGGGTCTACAACGACAGGACAGTTGTCTCTGCTAGTTTCCAGCAGAGAGAAAGCAATAGAGGACCCTGCCTCAGCAGGAGTCTGGCAGCAGAGGACCCTCCTCTCCTTCTGGATTTCAGCCGCAGAGGACTTTCGTCTGCTGATGGACCCCAGCAGAGAGGAAGCAGCAGAGGACCCTCCTCTCCTGCTGGACAACATAGAGAGGAAGCAGCAGAAGAACCTCCTGTTCTGCTGGGGTCTGGCAGCAGAGGACCCTCCTCTCTGCTGGGGTGCGGAAACAGAAGACCCTACAACCTGTTGTTGTTTGGCAGCAGAGGAACTTCCACAGTGCTGGGGTGGAGCAGAGAGGAAGTAGCATAGATACCTCCTCCATGCTGTGGTCCAGCCGCAGAGGACCCTCCTCTGCAGCTGGACCTCAGCAGAGAGGAAGATGCAGAGTATCCTCATCTCCTGCTGGACCCCAAAGAGAGGACGAAGCAGAGAACCCTGCTCTCTGCTGGGGTCCGGCAGCAGAGGACTCCTCCCTGCTGGGATCCGACAGCAGAGGACTCTCCTCTCAACTGGGTTCCGGCAACAGAGGACCCTCCTCCATGCTGGGGTCTGGAAGCAGAGGACACTCCTCTGCTGCTGGGGTCCGGCACAAGTGGACCCCCCTCAGATGCTGGGTTCTGGTAGCAAAGAATCCTCCACTCTGCTGGGTTCCGGCAACAGAGGCCCCTCCTCCATGCTGGGGTCTGGAAGCAGAGGACACTCCTCTGCTTCTGGGATCTGGCACCAGAGGATCCTTCTATGCTGCTGAAGTCCGGCAGCAGAGGATTCTCCTCCCTGCTGTGGTATGGCAGCCGGGGAACCTCCCGCCTTCCGGGGTCCAACAGCAGACGACCCTCCTGTTCTGCGGGACCCCTGCAAAGAGGTGCTCCCCTGCTACTATACCACAGCAGAAAAGAAGTTGCAGAGGACCCTCCCCTCATGCTGCACCCCAGGGAGAGGACGCAGGAGAATACACTCCTCTTCTGCTGGGGTCCGGCACCAGTGGAATCTCCTCTCTGCTGTACCCCAGCAGAGAGGAAGCTGCAGAGGACACTCCTCTCCTGCTCGGCATCAAAGAGAGGAAGCAGTAGAGGACACTCCTGTTCTGCTGGGGTCTGGCAGCAGAGGTCCCTCCTCAGTGTTAGCGTCAGGAAGCATAGGAGCCTCCTCTCCTACTGGGGTCCAGCACCAAAGGACACTCTTCTCTGATGGACTTGGGTCCAGCAGCAGGGTCCCTCCTGTCTGCTGGAGTCCGGCAGCAAATGACCCTCCTCTCTGCTGGGGTACAGCAGCAGAGGACCCTAATCTCTGCTGATGTTCGGCACCAGAGCACCCTCTTCTTTGCTGAGGTCTGGGAGCAAAGGACCCTCCTCTCTGCTGGGGTCTGGCAGTGGAGGACTCTCCTCTCTGCTGTGGTCCTGCACCAGAGGATCGTCTTCCGCTCTTGGGTTTCCACACCAGAGGACCCACCTCCCTGCTGCTGGGGTCTGGGCCCATAGGACACTCCTCTACTGCTGGGGTCTGGCACCAGAGGACCTTCCTCTCTGCTGGAATCCGGTACCAGAGGACCCCCCTCATCTGCTGGCATCCGGTACTGTAGGAACCCCCTCTGCTGCTGGGGTCCGGCAGCATAGGACCTCCCTCTGCTGCTGGCGTCCGTCAGCAGAAGACTAGCTTCTGCTGCTGGGATCCGACAGCAGCGGATCCCCTTCTGATGCTGTGGTCTGGCAGCAGAGGATGCTGCTCTGCTGCTGGGATCCGACAGTAGAGGACTCTTTTCTGCTGCTGCACCCTTGCAGCAGAGGCCTTCCTTTGCTGCTGGACCACAGCAGAGAGGAAGTTGCAGAGAGCCCTCGTCCCATACTGGACCCCAACGAAAGGACGCAGCAGAGGACCTAATCTTGTGATGGCGTCTGGCAGCAGAGGACCCTTCTCTCTGCTGGTGTCTGGTACCAGAGGACACTCCTCAGCTGTTGGGAACCAGCAGGAGAGGACTCCCCTTCTTTGCTGGGTTCCGGAACCATAGGATCCCCCTATGCTTCTGTTGTCTGGCAGCAGAGCACCCCCCTCTATTGCTGGGTTCCAGCGCCAGAGGACCCCCCTCTGCTGCTATTGTCTGGCAGCAGAGGACACCCACTCTGCTGCTAGGATCCGGAACCAGAGTACCCCTCACTGCTGCTGTGGTCTGGCAGCAGAGGACCTTTCTCCCTTCTGAGGTCCTGCACCAGAAGACCCTACTAGGTTGCTGGTGTCGGGCACCAGAGGACCCAACTCTGCTGCTGGGGTCCGGCCACAAAGGTCCTTCCTCCTTGCTATGGTACGGCAGCAGAGGACCCTGCTGCCTTCTCGGGTATGGCAGAACAGGACCATCCTCTGCTGCTGGGGTCTGACACCAGAGTACACCTCTCTCTGCTGAGGTTCAAAACCAGAGTACCCTAGTCTCTGCTGGGGTCGAGCAGCAGGTACCCTCCTTACTCCTGGGGTCCAGCAGCAGAGGACGCTGCTCTGCTGCTGGGTTCATACAGCAGAAGACACTCCTGCCATCTGGGGTCTGACAGCAGATGACACTCGTTTGCTTCTATTCCGGAATCAGAGGAACCTCCTCTGCTGCTCAGAAGACTCCTCTCTGCTGAGGTCCAGCAGCAGAGGCCCCTCCTCCCGGCTGGGGTCCGGCAGCAGAGAACCATCCTCTCTGCTGGGGACTAGTACGAAAGACCCTCCTCTCTGCTGTGGTCCTGCAGCAGAGACCCTCCACTGCTGTTGTGTCCGGTAGCAGAGCACCCTCCTCTGCTTAGGAACCCCAGCAGAAAGGAAGCAACAAAGGACCCTACTCTCTGCTTTGGTCCAGCAGCAAAGGACCCTCCTATCTGCTGTGGCACAGCAGAGAGAAAGCAGAAGAGGAGCATTTACTCAGCTGGGGTCCCGCAGCAGAGGACCTTCCTCTTCTGCTGTGTTCCAGCAGCAGAGGATCCTCCTGCTTCTGGACCCCAGCAGAGAGGTAGCAGCAAAGGATGGTCCTCTGCTGCAAGAGTCCAGCAGAGGGCAAGTTTCAGAGGACCCTCATTGCCTACTGGACCCCAAAGAGAGGACACTGCAGAGGACCCTGCTCTTCTGCTGGGGTCCAATACCAGAGGACCCTCCTCTGCTGCTGGACCACAGCACAGAGGAAGTTGAAGAGGACCCTCCTCCCCGACTGGGCCCCAAAGAGAGGAAACAGCAGGTGACCCTCTTCTAATGGTGTTCGGCAGCAGAAGACCCTCCTCTGCTACTAGCTTCCGGCAACAGAAGACCCTCCCTCTGTTGCTGGGGTCCAGCACCAGAGGACTCCCATATGCTCCTGGTGTCCTACAGCAGAGAACCCTCCTTCTGCTGGATTCCTGCAGCAGAGGACCCCCCTCTCTGCTACTGGAGTCCGGAAGCAGAGGTCCTCCCTCTGCTACTGTTTCTGGCACCAGAGGACCCCTCACTGCTTCTGGGTTCTGGCACCAGAGGACCCCCCTGCTGGGGACCGGCACCAGAGGAACCACTTGTGCTGCTGTGGTGCGGTACCCGAGGACTCTCCTCTCCTGCTGGGGTCGAGCAGCAGAGGACCCTCCACTCTGCTGGGTGTAGCACCAGAGGACCGCCTTCTGCTGCTGGGGTGCGGCAGCAGAGAACCCCCTCTGCTCTTGGGGTCCGACACCAAAGGACCTGCCTCTGCTACTGGGTATGGCAGCAGAGGACCCCCCTCTTGTGCTGGTGTGAGGGAGTGGAGGTCCTCCCTCTGCTGCTGTGGTCGGGCACCAGAGGAACCCCCTCAGCTATTGGGGTCTGGCAGCAGAGGACCCCAGTCTGTTCCTGCTACTGGGGTCCGGCAGCATAGGACCTTCCTTCTGCTGTGTTCTGGTAGCAGAGGACCCTCCTCCCTGCAGGGATATGGCAGCAGAGGACCCTCATCTGCTGCTCGGGTGTGGTACCAGATGACCCTTCCCTGCTGCTGGGGTCCGGCAGCAGAGGACCATCGTCCCTGCTGAAGTCCGGAATGAGAGAACCCTCCTCCCAGCTGTGGTCCGGCTGCAGAAGACCCTCCACTGTTGGTGGGGCCCGGCACCAGAGGATCCCCTCTCTTGCTGGTGTCTGGCACCACATGACCCTCCTCTGCTGCTGCGGTCTGGCAGCAGAGGACCCTCCTTCTGCTGTGTTCCGGCAGCAGAGGACTCTCCACTCTGCTGGGGTCCAGCACCAGAGAACCGCCTTCTGCTGCTGTGGTCCGGCAGCAGAGAACCCCCTCTGCTCTTGGGGTCCGACACCAAAGGACCCTTCTATGCTACTGGGTCTGGCAGCAAAGGACCCTCCTTCTGTTGGGTCTGGCAGCAGAGGACACCCCTGTTGTGCTGGTTTCCAGGAGTGGAGGTCCTCCCTCCTCACTCCTGTGGTCCGGCACCAGAGGACCCCCCTCAGCTGTTGGGGTCAGGCACCAGAGGACCCCGCTCTCTGCTGATGTCCAGCAAAAGAGAACCCCCTCTGCTGCTTGGGTCGGGCACCAGAGGACACCCCTCTCTGCTGGGGTCCATCACCAGAGGACCCTCCTCTCTGCTGGGGTGGAGCAGCAGAATACCCTCCTCTCTGCTGGGGCCCGGCATTAGAAGATCCTCCACTGCTGCTGCGTCCGACAGCAGAGGACCCTACTCTTCTGCTGGACCTCAGCTGAGAGGAAGCAGCAGAGGAACATCCTCTCTGCTGGTGTCTAGCATGAGAGGACCCTTCGCTCTGCTGGGGTGCAGCAGAAAGGAAGCAGCAGAGGACGTTCCTCTCAGCTGGAGTCCTGCAGCAGAGGACCCTCCTCTTCTTTCCTGTTCCAGCAGCAGAGGACCCTCCTCTCCTGCTGTCAGATCCCAGCAGCAGAGCAGCGTCATCTCCTGCCTGACACGGCAGAGAAGAGGGTTCTCAGCTGCTGAACCCCAGCCTAGAGGAGTCTCCTCTGCTACAGGACCACAGCAGAGAGGAAGTTGCAGAGGACACTCATCTCCTGCTGGACCCCAAAGAGAGGACAAAGCACAGGACCCTAATCTTCGCCTGGGATCCGACAGATGAGGACCCTGTTTCTGCTGGGTTCCTGCAGCAGAGGACCCTCCTCCCTGCTGGGGTCCGTCAGCAGAGGACCCTCTTCTGCTGCTCAGGTCCGGCACCAGCGGACCTCCTCTGCTGCTGGGGTCTGGCAGCAGAGGACCCTCCTTCTGCTGGGTTCCTGCAGCTGAGGACCCTCCTCCCTGCCTTGGTACGGCAGCAGAGGACCCTCCTCTCTGCTGGGGTCTGGCACAACAACACCCTACACTCTGCTGGGGTCCAGCAACAGAGAACCCTCCTCTGTTGCTGGGGTCCATCAACAGAGGACACCATTCTCTGCTGGGGTCCAGCACCAGAGGACCCTCCTCTCAGCTTGCTCGAGCAGCAGAGGACCTTCATCTCTGCTGGGGTCAGTCAGCAGAGGACCCTCTTCTGCTGCTCAGGTCCGGCACCAGCGGACCTCCTCTCTGCTGGCGCCCGGCACCAGAAGACCCTCCTCCCTGCTGGGTTCCGGAGGCAAGAGGGCCCTCCTCCCAGCTGGGGTCTGGTGGCAGAGGACCACCCTCTCTGCTGGGTACAGCAGCAGAGCATCCACCACTGCTGCTGTTGTCTGAAACCAGATGACAACCCTCTCTGCTGGGGTCTAGAACCAGAGGACCCTCCTCTGCTGCTGGCGTCCGGCACCAGAAGATCCCCCTCTGCTGCTGGGGTCCAGCACCAGAGGACCTCCGTATGCTCCTGGGGTCTGGCAGCAGAGAACACTCCTTCTGCTGGGTTCCTGCAGCAGAGAACTCCCCTCTGCTGCTAGGGTCCAGCACCAGAGGAACACCTTGTTCTGCTGTGGTGCAGTACCCAAGTACTCTCCTCTCCTGCTGGGGTCCAGCGGCAGAGGACCCTCCACTCTGCTGGCATCCAGCACCAGATTAACGCCTTCTGCTGCTGGGGTGCGGCAGCAGAGGACCCACCTCTGTTGCTGGACCCCAGTGGAGATGTAGCAGCAAAGGACCCTCCTCTCCTGCTGGACCCCTGCAGCAGAGGACCCGCCTCTGCTGCTGGACCACAGCATAATGGAAGTTGCAGAGGAACCTTGTTCCCTACTGGACCCCAAAGAGAGGACACGCAGAGGATCCTACTCTTCTACTGGCATCCTGCAGCAGAGGACGCTCCTGTTCTGCTGGATTCCGGCAACAGAGGATCCTTCTTTTCTACTGGCGTGCTGCAGCAGAGGACCCTCCTCTCTCCTGATGTCCGGCAGCAGAGAGCCCCTTGTGCTGCTGGATTCCAGCAGCAGAGAACCCCCTTATGCTGTTTGGGTCTGGCAGCAAAGAACCCCCCCTCTGCTGCTGGGTTTCGGTACCAGAGGACCCCCTTTTCCTGTTGGGGTTTGGTAGCAAATGACACTCCTTATGCTGGGTTCCTGCAGCAGACAACACCCATGTTCTGCTGGGGTCCAGCAGCAGAGTTCCTCCCTCTGCTGTTGGTGTCTGGAAGCACAGGACACCCCTCTGATGCTAGGGTCCGGCACCAGAGGACCCCCTCTGCTGCTGGGGTCTGGCAGCAGAGGACCCTCCTTCTGCTGGGTTCCTGCAGCTGAGGACCCTCCTCCCTGCCTTGGTACGGCAGCAGAGTCCCTCCTCTCTGCTGGGGTCTGGCACAACAACACCCTACACTCTGCTGGGGTCCAGCAACAGAGAACCCTCCTCTGTTGCTGGGGTCCATCAACAGAGGACACCATTCTCTGCTGGGGTCCAGCACCAGAGGATCCTCCTCTCAGCTTGCTCGAGCAGCAGAGGACCTTCATCTCTGCTGGGGCCCGGCACCACAGGACAATCCTCTACTGCTCAGGTCAGACAGCAGAGGACATTCCTCCCTGCTGTGGTCTGGCAGCAGAGGACCCTCCTCTGCTTTTGGGCTCTGGCACCAGAGGACCTCCCTCTCTGCTGGGGTCCAGCAACAGAGGATCTTTCTCTGTGCTGGGATGTTTCACCAGATGACACCCCTCTCTGCTGGGGTCCAGCACAGGACGACCCTCCTATGTGCTGGAGTCCCCCAGCAGAGCACCCTCCTCTCCAGGGGTCTAGCATGAGAGGACCCAACTTCTCTTCTGGGGTCCTGCAGCGCAGGACCCTGCTCTCTGCTGGGGTCTGGAAGCAGAGTACCTCCCTCTCTGCTGTGGTCCCGCACCAGAGACACCCCCCTCTGCTGCTGGTGTCCGGCACCAGAAGACCCTCCTCTGCTGCTGGGACTGGCAGCAGAGAACCATTCTCCCTGCTGGTTTATGGCAGAAGAGGATGCCCTACTGCTGCTGGGGTCTGGTAGTAGAGGACCCTTCACTCTGTAGGACCCCAGCAGAGAGGCGAGTCCTCTGCTGCTTCCTTTCTGCTGCGGTCCGACAGCACCAGAGGACCCTCCACTGCTGCTGGGGTCTAGCATCAGAGTATCCCCCTCTGTAGCTTGGTTCCGGCACCAGAGGACCCACCTCTGCTGATGGTGCCGGCAGCAGAGGACCCTACTCCCTGCTGTTTTCCAGCACCAGAGCACCCTGCTCTGCTGCTGGGGTCTGGAAACAGCAGACCCTTCACTCTGTTGGATGAGCATCCTGCAGTGAGTCCTGGTGGCCACGAGGGTGCCCGATGCTCCCCTACCTTTTTGTTTTTTAAACAGATTTATGTATTTTATTCCAAAGTCAGATATACAGAGATAAGAAGAGACAGAGAGAAAGATCTTCCGTCCGATGATTCACTCTCCAAATGAGCCGCAAGAGCCAGTCCCGTGGGGACCCACTCTGCTGGGGCCTCAGTGAGAGGGACCCTTGGAACACCCCCTCCATCCCCTCCCTATCTGCTGGGGCATCTGCAAGATGGTCCATCTCGTGAGCCCCTCTGCCTGGGTCTCAGCGAGATGGTCCTCGTCGGACACCCCTCTCTCTCTACCTGGGCTTCAGCTAGAGGGACCCGCGGCGACCCCTTCATCGCTGCTGGGGCCCCAGTGAGAGGGTCCACTCTGAAATCCCTCTGCTGGGGCCTCAGCTAGAGGGACCCCCGGTGCCATCTACACTCTCTGCTGGGGCCTCAGCGAGAGAGATCCTCAGAGCCCGACCCTCTCTCTGTTTTGGGGACTCATCCAGAGGTTCCCCCTCAAGACCGCGTCTTCTGGGGCCTCAGTGAGAAGGACCCCTGAGTCCCACACTCTCTCTGCTGGGTCCTCCGTGAGAAGGTCCCCCTGGGAACCACCTCTCCTGGGGCCTCAGCGAGAGGGACCCTCTCGGGACCCCCTCTGTTGGGGACTCAGCGAGGGGACACCCTGGCGACCCCTCCCTCTCTGCTGGGGCCTCAGCGAGAGGGTCCCCCTTGGGACTCCCTCTGCTGGGACCTCAACGAGGGGGAACCCCAGCGATCCCCTTTGCTTGGGCCTCAGCTAGAGGGACACCCGGAGCCACCTAATCTCTCTGCTGGGGCCTAGGCGAGAAGGGACCACTCGGGACGCCCTCTGCTGGAGCCTCAGCGAGTGTCCCCCTCGGGACCCCCTCAGTTTGGGCCTCAGCGAGGGGGAACCCTGGCGACCCCTCCCTCTCTGCTGGGGCCTCAGCGAGAGTGTCCCCCTTGGGACCCCCTCTGCTGGGGCCTCAGCTAGAAGGAACCCCGGCGACCCCCTTTGCTTGGGCCTCAGCTAGAGGGAAACCCGGAGCCACCTAACCTCTCTGCTGGGGCCTAGGCGAGAGGGTACCACTCAGGACCCCCTTTGCTGGGGCCTCAGCGAGAAGGACCCCCGGAGCCCCTTTCCCTCTCTGTTGATGCCTCAGCCAGAGGGTCCCACTCGGGACACCCTCTGCTGGAGCCTCAGTGAGAGTGTCCCCCTCGGACCCCTCCTCTGTCAATGCTGTGGCCTCAGTGAGAGGATTCCACTCGGGAACCTCTCTGCTGGGGCCTCAGCGAGATGGTTCCCCCAGACCCCCCCTCTCTCTCTCTGCCTGGGACTCATTGAGAGGGATCATCAGAGCCCGACCCTCTCTCTGTTGGGGACACAGCCAGAGGGTCCCCCTCAGGACCCCATCTTCTGGGGCCTCAGTGAGAGGAACCTCTGAGTCCCACTACCTCTCTGCTGGGTCCTCCGTGAGAGGGTCCCCCTGGGTACCACCTCTCCTGGGACCTCAGCGAGAGAGGGACCACCTCGGGACCCCCTCTGCTGGGGCCATCAGCAAGAAGTTCCCCCTCGGACCACCCTCCCTCTCTGCTGGGGCCTCAGCAAGAGGGTCCCTCTTGGGACCCCCTCTGCTCTTGCCTCAGCGAGAGTCCCCCTGGGACCTCCCCTCTCTCTGTGCTGTGTCCTCAGTGAGAGGGTCCCACTCAGGAACCCCTCTGCTGGGTCCTCAGCCCAAGGGTCCCCCTCGGAATCCCTCTCCATCTCTGCTGGGGCCTCCACGAGAGGCCCCAGGTATATTAGGCCTTTATATATTATGTAAGTGTCTTAGTATTTGTGAAGCACCCCTCTCTTTATCTTGTCTTTCTGCTATGAGCACCAGGTTCTGACATTTCCTGCCAGTTTCCATTTTAACCAGACTATCAGACTGGTGTGTGACCCCAGCTGTTGGGGGTCTGGCCCTCCCTTTATAAATAGCATAATCTCTGCCCGTGCTTTTGCTTATCATTCCCCTGTTATTACCACAGGGAAAATACCCACCTTCTCTACGTGGCAGCTTCGTGGGGTTTGGACATGACTGGCATGCAACCCGTTTTCCCTTCTTTAGGAATGCAATGATTCCTGTGGAATCTATTAGTTCCATCATTCCTCTGAACTTGAGGACTCACTCACGTGGGTGAACCTCAGCTCCTTGAATTTGAAGCTTGTGTCTGCCTGTGTTATCCCCATGTTTCTCTCTCACATACAGAAAACACCTCTGAAGTGAATGACACCACGTTCCAGTGCACCCTGACAGCGTGCTGGAATGGCAATTGCAATTCTGCTGTTCTTCAGCCCCCGCCCTGAATCCTGCCTGTGTCTGTTGGGACTGACGGAGAGGCCTCTGTTGGCCTGATAAAGAATAAAAGAGACTGGCATAGTGGCGACCACCATAGCCAGTACATCAGCAGCAGCAACCACCAGTTACCTTGGTGACAATGAACAAGGTCGCGGTACAGACTGCCAGAGTTATGGAGCAATAGGACTTTACTGATGCACATGAGCGGGTGGGCACCCTTGTGTTGTAACTGCGGGTTGATCTGTTGGCAGAGGAACAGCAGAGGCTGTGAGATTGGGTCTAGGCCTCTTGTACCCCATCGTATGCCTTTTTGTGTGCAACACCGATGCAAGTGCAAAATGCTTCCCAAGCCCGGGAACTGCTGTCTGCTCATTGCTACCGAGCTCAAGATACTCCTATGGTCAGAGCCTCTTGTTCCCCATCATATGCTTTATGTATGTTTCACCTGTGTAGTGCTATGTTTTCCCAAGCCCGGGAACTGCTGTCTGCTCATTGCTACCGAGCTAAAGATACTCCTATGGTCAGGGCCTCTTGTTCCCCATCATATGCTTTATGTATGTTTCACCTGTGTAGTGCTATGTTTTCCCAAGCCCAGAAACTGTTGTCTGCTCATTGATACCAAGCTAAAAGCACTCCTATCCATGGAACAGGGTTACCAGCCTCCCTGAGTATGGTTTGTGCATCTGCAGCAGGCAATGCTTGAATGGCAGCCAGTGACAGGTCAGATGGACCAGGCACTGAACAACCTAAGACAGGGGCTCTGTCATGCTACAGAGATTCCCGATGAAGGGTAAAGCTGATAATCTGAGAGTCTACAAGCTAAGACAGGCACATTGAATCAGCTTTAAAACAAAAAATGCGGTCATGTTGTGGGCTAAGGAGATGATTAGCACTCGTTAAGCTGAGCACTAGGGTAACGGGCTTGGGGCTAAAAGCACCTGGTCTAATTGGGCTCAGCTGCATGCAATGTTCTGCACAGGAAGGTGTGGGGGAAAGAGCAAACAAGGAGAGGGGAAAGAGCAAAATGGGGAGACTTCAGAGACTTCCACCATCTCTGTTCGTCGTGTCGGTGACTCATGCACAGACTTCGCCGTGTTCACGAACTGTTCTGTTGGACGGAACACATTTTCCCATCTTCAGGGCATCCTAAGAAACATTTGTGGGATGAGAGGCATCTTGGTCGTGTGTATTGGAGGCAGGAATTTGGCCCCACAGCCTCCTACCACCAGCCACTGCCCTCTTGTTCACGAAGGAATGCTTCACCATCCTCCAGGGGCATCCTGGATTCAAGACTCTTTCTGCTGTGGACCACCTGTGGACCATCAGCTGCCACTGATGTGCCACCTGAACCAAGAAACCCCAACAGCTGACGTGTCTTCTCCACAGAGGCTTTCTCACCAGGAGAGGTAGAGTAGCAGCATGCCTGGATGCCTTGTTGGTGCCCGCTGCTCTCTCAGCATGGAACAGCCAAAGTTGTGCCAGCAAGGGGGACAGGTACTTTCGCTGGCCTGTTGAAGGAGCTGCTGAAGAAACTGGTAAGGGATGTTGTCGGGTGGTGCGGGTTTTGGTGGTTGGGGAGGGGTCCTAAAGTTCAAGCCTCAGCCTGCGAGGCTTGTGTGCAGTTCAGCTGTATGGGTGCTGCTTCAAGACCTGACAGCATCCTCTGCAGTCCAGCTCCCTGCTGATGGTGCTGAGAGAGCAACGGATGATGGCGCAGGGGCTTGTGCCCCTGTGGCCCTGTGCCCCTGTGGGACATGTGGAGGAAGCTCCTGGTTCCCGGGTTTGTCCTGGCCCAGCCACATCTGGCTCTGGTGGTGGTCCCTGGGGAAGAGAGGCAGCAGATGCAAGAAAGATTGCGCTCTCTATCCCTCTCTGTTCCTGTGTGCTCCAAGCAAACAGGACAGATTCAGGCAGGCAGGCAAGAAGGCAGAAAGAGAGAGATTGCTATTGGCCTCCTGGCAGGGAGTGTGCTGTGTGCTGTGTGCTGTGTGCTGTGTGCTGTGCTGTGACCGAAGACTGCTTTTCTCTGCCAATGTAGACCCCAAGGGTGTGCATAGGGCTTCTGTCCTGGGACTCCTGTGCAGGATCTCCAAAGTGTGTTCTTGAGAGTGAATGTCTCTCAGGCCGAGTTTGTTTCTCTTGTGCAGGAGAGCCTGGAGGAGCATCCTGCAGTGAGTCCTGCTGTCCATGAGAGGGCGCATAAGCTGCCCTTTCTACCCTTGGTTGGGCTCATTCCTTTTGGACACTAGACAGCCAAGCCCCAGCCATCCTAGTGTCAGGTGGGGTTCCTGGAGAGTGTTCCTGGATACTTGTCCCTTGAAGATTGGGGTAAGGCTGAAAAGCCTGCAAACGAAGGTCCAGGAGGGGGTTGAGGATGATTGTGGTCCTGCATCAGCCTGGACCTCTGTGCTAGGAAGTGGCTGTGTGCCTTCACCATTAAGGTACCACATAGGAAATGGGGAGAGCGCTGGGAGCTGGAGTTCCACATTAGGGCACCCAGAGGCCCTGTGGTAGATGGAGTCCCATGTCAGCGTGCCCAGAGTCCCTATGGGAGCTGGAGACACACATTAACATGCTCATGGGCCTCTGAGAGCAGGAGACCCATGTCAGTGTGCACATGGGCCCTCTGGGCCTGAATCCTAGTTCAGCGTGCCCATGTGTCCTGTTGGGAATTGGGGTCTCATGTCACTGTGCCCATGGGTCTTGTAGGAGATTGATACAAACGTCAGTGTGCCCACAGGCACTCTGGGTGTTGGAGTCCCATGTCAGTGTGCAGAAGGACCCTCTGGTACCAAGTTACTCACTGACTGACTAGCATTGATCTTTCGCAGATGAGCTCACCGGAAACCTTGCCACTACCCCCTTTCATCAGAAAGCACCCTTGGCGACAGGGCCTGGGCTTTCTTTAGCAAGTGCAACTGCTCCCCGATGGGCTGCAGAGAGGCCTTCGTGTATTATTGCAGATGTGGGGTGGCAGTTAGGGTGATACAGCACTCGGCCTTCCTCTGCCTAGCTGGGTGGTGTCTGGGCTTGTGGGATCCTAAGGATGGAACAGTGAAAGGACGAGTAAGCACCAAAGGACACCAGTCATCTGGAATAGGAAGTCCCAGGCCTTAGCTTCTGCGAGAGCACCCTGGGACATGCAGTCCCACTTTCCAGCAGGTAGGGCGGTGGCCTGGGAGGAACCAAGGCCTGCACAAAATAGGCCTTCCCATGCCATGGGCAGGCATTGGCTCACGAGGACCATTTTGCCTTCTTCAGGGCATCCAAGGAAACACTTGGGGGGGGGGGTCATTCATCTCCATCGTGTGAATTGGAGGCAGAAATTTGGCCCCACAAACCCCTACCAAATGCCATTGGCCTTTTGTTCACCAGGGAATGCTTCACCCTCCTCCAGGGGCATCCTGGATTCAAGTCTCTTTCTCTTGCAGGCCACCTGGGGTCCATCAGATGCCACTGATGTGCCACCTGCCACAAGACACCTCAACAGCTGACGTGTACTCTCCACAGAGGTCCATCTCATTTGACAGGTAGAGTAGCAGCATGCCTGGATGCCCTGTTGGTGCACTCTACTCTCTCAACACACACAGCAAAAGTTATGCAAAGCTGGAGGACAAGTACATTCACGGGCCTGGTGAAGGGGCTGCTGAAGAATGCTGCTAGGGGTGGAATCGGTGGAGTGGGTTGGTGTGGTGCTGCGTGGTGACTGAGGGCCTCAAGGCCTCAGCCTGCCAGGCAGATGGCCTGTATGGGTGCTGCTTGAAGTCCTGACTGCTTCCCCTGCAGTTTAGCTCCCTGCCTATGCTCCTGGGAGAGCAGTGGAGGATGGCGCATGGGCTTGTGCCCCTGTGGCCCTGTGTCCCTGTGGGACATGTGGAGGAAGCTCCTGGAGTCCGGGCTTGTCCTGGCCCAGCCACATCTGGCTCTGGTGGTGGTCCTTGGGAAGTGAGCCAGCAGATGCAAGAAAGATTGCTCTCTCTCCCTCTCTGTTCCTTTGTGTTTCAAACAAAACAGGACAGATCCAGACAGACATGCAGGAGGGAAGGAAGCGAAAGAAAGCTGCTTTCCTGGGAGGTAGGGAGGGTGCTGTGGCTGAAGACTGCTTTTGTCTGCCAATGTGTCCCAAGGGTGTGAGTAAGGCTTCTGTCCTGGGACTTCTGTGCAACCGCTCCAAAGAGTGTCCTTGAGAGTGAATTTCTCTTAGGCTGGGATTGTTTCCCTTGCTTCTGCAGGAGAGCCTGGAGTAGCATCCTGCAGTGATTCCTGCTGTCCACGGAGGACGCATAAGCTGCCCTTTCTTCCCTGGTTGGCTGAAGATTTTGAACAGTAGAAGGTCCAGCCCCAGCCATCCTAGTGTCAGGTGGGAATCCTGGATAGAATTCCTCTATATGTGTCCCTTGAAAGTTGGGCTCCAAGGCCGAACAGCCCACATATGAAGGATCAGGAGGGGGTGGAGGACGCTTGTGGCCTTGCATCAGGCCAGGCCTCTGTGCTAGGAAGTGGCTGTCTGTCTTCACCAGCAAGGTACAACCTAGGGCACAAGGAGAACTAGAAGCTGGAGTTCCACATCACGGACCCTAGAGACCCTGAGGGACCTGGAGTCCCAGTCAGTAAGCCCACGAGCCCTATGGGAGCTGGAATCCCATGTGAGTGTGCACACGGACCCTCTGGGAGCTGGAGTCCCACATCACTGTGCCCATGGGCCCCGTGAGACCTGGAGTCCCATGTCTGTGTACCCACGAGCCCTCTTGGACCTCGATCCTAATTCAGCATTCCCCAATCCCTGTGGAATCTGGGGTCCCACGTCAGCGTGTCCATGGACCCTCTGAGACTGGAATTACACACCAGCTGACTAGCACTGATGGTTCGCAGATGAGGTCCCCGGAAAACTTTCTGGAATCCGGAAGCAGAGGAACCTCCTCCCTGCTGGGGTTCAGCAGCAGAGGACCATCCTCCCTGCTGGGGACCGGCAGCAGAGGACCCTCCACCCTGCTTGGGTGCGGCAGCAGAGCACTCTAATCCCTGCAGAGTCCAGCAACAGAGGAGCTTCATCCCTGCTGCTGGACACCAGCAGAGAGGAATCATCAGAGGTCCTTCCTCTCTGTTGCGGTCCAGCACCAGAGGACCATCCTCTCTGCTGGACTGCAGCAGAGAGGAAGCTGCAGAGGACCGCCTTCTTCTGCTGGGGTCCAGAAACACAGGACCTACTCTGCTTCTGGTGTCCGGTAGAAGAAGACCCTCCTTGCTGCTGGGTTCTGGCACCAGAGGACCCTCCTCTGCTGGTGGGGTCCGTCAGCAGAGGACCATCCTATGCTGCTTCAGTGCGGAACAGAAAGACCCTCCTCTGCTGTTGGAGTACGGCAACAGTGGAGCCTCCTCAGCTGCTGGGGTCAATCAGCAGACGACCCTTTTCTCTGCTGGGGTCTAGCACGACAGGACACTCGTCTCTGCTAGTTTCCAGCAGAGAGGAAGCAATAGAGGACCCTCCCCTCTGCAGGAGTCTGGCAGCAGAGGACCCTCCTCTCCTTCTGGATTTCAGCAGCAGAGGACTTTCGTCTGCTGATGGACCCCAGCAGAGAGGAAGCAGCAGAGGACCCTCCTGTTTTTCTGGGGTCTGGCAGCAAAGGACCCTCCTCTCTGCTGGGGTCCGGAAGCAGAGGAACCTCCAACCTGTTGTTGTTTGGCAGCAGAGGAACTTCCACAGTGCTGGGGTGGAGCAGAGAGGAAGTAGCATAGATACCTCCTCCATGCTGTGGTCCAGCCGCAGAGGACCCTCCTCTGCAGCTGGACTTCAGCAGAGAGGAAGATGCAGAGGATCCTCATCTGCTGGACCCCAAAGAGAGGACGAAACACAGGACCCTAATCTTCAGCTGGGATCCGACAGATGAGGACCCTGTTTCTGCTGGGTTCCTGCAGCAGAGGACCCTCTTCCCTGCTGGGATCCAACAGCAGAGGACCCTCCTCTCAACTGGGTTCCAGCAACAGAGGACCCTACTCCATGCTGGGGTCTGGAAGCAGAGGACACTCCTCTGCTGCTGGGGTCCGGCACAAGTGAATCCCCCTCAGATGCTGGGGTCTGGTAGCAAAGAATCCTCTCTGCTGGGTTCCGGCAGCAGAGGCCCCTCCTCCATGCTGGGGTCTGGAAGCAGAGGACACTCCTCTGCTCCTCGGATCTGGCACCAGAGGATCCTTCTCTGCTGCTGAGGTCTAGCAGCAGAGGATTCTCCTCCCTGCTGGGTTACAGCAGCCGGGGAACCTCCTCTTTCCGGGGTCCAACAGCAGACGACCCTCCTGTTCTGTGGGACCCCTGCAAAGAGGTGCTCCCCTGCTACTAGACCACAGTAGAGAAGATGTTGCAGAGGACCCTCCCCTCATGCTGCACCCCAGGGAGAGGACGCAGGAGAATACACTCCTCTTCTGCTGGGGTCCGGCACCAGTGGACTCTCCTCTCTGCTGTACCCCAGCAGAGAGGAAGCTGCAGAGGACACTCCACTTCTGGTGGGCATCAAACAGAGGAAGCAGTAGAGGACACTCCTGTTCTACTGGGGTCTGGCAGCAGAGGATCCTCCTCAGTGTTAGCGTCAGGGAGCATAGGATCCTCCACTCCTACTAGGGTCCAGCACCAGAGGACACTCTTCTCTGATGGACTTGGGTCCAGCAGCAGGGTCCCTCCTGTCTGCTGGAGTCTGGCAGCAAATGACCCTCCTCTCTGCTGGGGTACAGCAGCAGAGGACCCTAATCTCTGCTGATGTTCGGCACCAGAGCACCCTCTTCTTTGCTGAGGTCTGGGAGCAAAGGACCCTCCTCTCTGCTGGGGTCTGGTAGTGGAGGACCCTCCTCTCTGCTGTGCTCCTGCACCAGAGGATCGTCTTCCGCTCTTGGGTTTCCACACCAGAGGACCCACTTCCCTGCTGCTGGGGTCCAGGCTCATAGGACACTCCTCTACTGCTGGGGTCTGGCACCAGAGGACCTTCCTCTGTTGCTGGCGTCTGGCAGCAGCGGATCCTCCGACCGGGTAGTGTCCCGCAGCAGAGGATCTCAACTGCTGCTGGGCTCTGGCACCAGAGGACCTTCCTCTCTGCTGGAATCCGGTACCAGAGGACCCCCCTTATCTGCTGGCATCCGGTACTGTAGGAACACCCTCTGCTGCTGTGGTCCGGAACCAGAGTACCCCTCTCTGCTGCTGTGGTCTGGCAGCAGAGGACCTTTCTCCCTTCTGAGGTCCTGCACCAGAAGACCCTACTATTCTGCTTGGGTCGGGCACCAGAGGACCCAACTCTGCTGCTGGGGTCCGGCCACAAAGGTCCTTCCTCCTTGCTATGGTACGGCAGCAGAGGACCCTGCTGCCTTCTCGGGTATGGCAGAACAGGACCATCCTCTGCTCTTGGGGTCTGACACCAGAGTACACCTCTCTCTGCTGAGGTCCAAAACCAGAGTACCCTAGTCTCTGCTGGGGTCGAGCAGCAGGTACCCTCCTTACTCCTGGGGTCCAGCAGCAGAGGACGCTGCTCTGCTGCTGGGTTCATACAGCATAGGACCCTCCTGACATCTGGGGTCTGACAGCAGAGGACCCTCGTTTGCTTCTATTCCGGAATCAGAGGAACCTCCTCTGCTGCTCGAGTCCGGCATCAGAAGACGCCTCTCTGCTGGGGTCCAGCAGCAGAGGCCCCTCCTCCAGGCTGGGGTCAGGTAGCAGAGGACCCTCCTCTGCTGTTATGTCCTGTAGCAAAGCACCCTCCTCTGCTTTGGAACCCCAGCAGAAAGGAAGCAGCAAAGGACCCTGCTCTCTGCTTTGGTCCAGCATCAAAGGACCCTCCTCTCTGCTGTGGCACAGCAGAGAGAAAGCAGAAGAGGAGCCTTTACTCAGCTGGGGTCCCGCAGCAGAGGTCCTTCCTCTTCTGCTGTGTGCCAGCAGCAGAGGATTCTCCTCTACTGCTGGACCCCTGCCTCCGAGGATCATCCTCTGCTCCTGGACCACAGCAGAGAGTAAGTTACAAGGACACTCGTCCTGCTGGACCCCTAAGAGAAGACAAAGAGGAGGACCCTCCTCTCTGCTGGGTTCCGGCAGTAGAGGAAACTTCTCTGCTGTGGTCTGGCAGCATAGGATCCTCCTCTGCTAAGGGGTGTGGCAGCAGAGAACACCCCCCTTCTTCTGGGGTCCGGCGCCAGAAGACCCTGCTCAGCAGCTGGGGTCTGGTAGCAGAGGTCCTCCTCTGTTGAACCCCAGCAGAGAGGAAGCAGCAGAGGACCCCCCCTCTGCTACTGGGGTTTGGCAGCAGAGGACCCTGCACCCCTGCAACAGAGGAACCTCCTCCCTGCTGGACCCCTAAGAGAGGACGCAGCAGAGGACATTTCTCTTCTACTGGTGTCCAGAAGCAGAGTACCCACCTCTTCTGCTGGCTCCAGCAGCAGATGACCCTCCTTTCCGCAGTGGTCCGGCACCAGAGGACTATCCTCAGTGGAGAGGTAACAGCAAAGGACCCTCCTCTGCTGGACTCTTGCAGCAGAGGGCCGTCCTCTGCTGCTGGATGACAGCAGAGGGAAAGTTTCAGAGGACCCTCGTTGCCCACTGGACCCCAGCAGAGAGGACACTGCAGAGGACCCTACTCTTCTACTGGGGTCCAGCACCAGAGGACACTCATCTATATTAGACCACAGCAGAGAGGAAGCAGCAGAGGACCCTCCTCTACTACTGGACTCCTGCATCAGAGGACCCTCCTCTGCTGCTGGACCACAGCACAGAGGAAGTTGAAGAGGACCCTCGTTCCTGACTGGTCCCCAAGAGAGCAAACAGCAGGTGACCCTCTTCTAATGGCGTTCGGCAGCAGAAGACCCTCCTCTGCTGCTAGCGTCCGGCAACAGAAGACCCCCCCTCTGTTGCTGGGGTCCAGCACCAGAGGACTGCCCTATGCTCCTGGTGTTCGACAGAGAACCCTCCTTCTGCTGGGTTCCTGCAGCAGATGACCCCCCTCTGCTGCTGGAGTCCAGAAGCAGAGGTCCTCCCTCTGCTGCTGTTTCTGGCACCAGAGGACCCCTCACTGCTTCTGGGTTCCGGCACCAGAGAACCCCCCTCCCCCGTGGCTGGGGACCAGCACCAGAGGAGCCACTTTTGCTGCTGAGGTCCCGTAACTAGGACTCTGCTCTCCTGCTGGTGTTCAGCAGCAGAGCAACCTCCACTCTGCTGGGGTCCAGTACCAGAGGACCGCCTTCTTCTGCTGGGGTGTGGCAGCAGAGAATCCCCTCTGCCCTTGGGGTCCGACACCAAAGGACCCGCCTCTGCTACTGGGTCTGGCAGCAGAGGACCCCCCCTCTTGTGCTGGTGTCCGGGAATGTAGATCCTCCCTCTGCTGCTGTGGTCGGGAACCAAAGGACCCCCCCTCAGCTGTTGGGGGGTTCTGGCACCAGAGGACCCCTCTCTGTTCCTGGGGTCTGGCAGCAGAGGACCTTCCTTCTGCTGTGTTCTGATAGCAGAGGACCCTCCTCCCTGCAGGGATATGGCAGCAGTGGAACCTCATCTGCTGCTCGGGTGTGGTACCAGATGACCTCCCCTGCTGCTGGGGTCCGGCAGCAGAAGACCATCATCCCTGCTGAAGTCCAGAATGAGAGAACCCTTCTCCCTGCTGTGGTCCGGCTGAAGAAGACCCTCCTCTGTTGGTAGGGTCCGGCACCAGAGGACACCCCTCTGCTGCTCTGGTCCGGCACTACAGGACCCGCTGTCTTGCTGGTGTCTGGCAGCAGAGGACCCTCCTCTGCTGCTGGGACTGACAGTAGAGAACCATTCTCCCTGCTGGTTTATGGCTGAAGAGGACGCTCTACTGCTGCTGGGGTCTGGTAGCAGAGGACCCTTCACTCTGTAGGACCCCAGCAGAGAGGCGAGTCCTCTGCTGCTTCCTCTCTGCTGGGGTCCGACAGCACCAGAGGACCCTCCACAGCTGCTGGGGTCTAGCATCAGAGTACCCCCCTTTGTAGCTTGGTTCCGGCATTAGAGGACCCACCACTGCTGATGCTGCCGGCAGCAGGGGACCCTACTCCCTGCTGTTTTCCAGCACCAGAGCACCCTGCTCTGCTGCTGGGGTCTGGAAACAGTAGATCCTCCACTCTGTTGGACCCCAGCAGAGAGGTAGCAGCAAAGGAGCCGCCTCTCTGATGGTTTCCGGCAGCAGAGGACCCTCCTCTGTACTGGGGTCTGGCAGCAGAGGACCATCGTCCCTGCTGAGGTCTAGAAGAATGAACTCTGCTCCCTGCTGTGGTCCGGCAGCAGAGGGCCCCCTCTCTGCATGGGTCTAGCACAAGAGGACCCTCTTCTCTGCTGGGGTCCAGCACCAGAGGAAGCAGCACAGGAACCTCCACTCTGCTGGGGTCCTGCAGCAGATGACACACCACTTCTGCTGGGTTTAAGCAGCAGAGTTCCTACTCTCCTGCGGGACACCTGCAGCATAGGACCCTCCTCTGCTGCTGGACCCCAGCAGAGAGGAGATACAGAGGACACTCAACTCCTGTTCGACCCCAAAGAGAGGATGCGGCAGAGGAACCTCCTCTTCTGCTGGGGTCCGGCAGCAGAGGACCATGCTCTCTGCTGGGGTCTCGCAGCAGGGAACACTCCTCTCTGCTGGGGTCTGGCAACAGAGGGCCCTACTCCCTGCTGGGGCCTGACAGCCGAGGACCCACCTCCCTGCTGGGGTTCAGCAGTGGAGGACCCTCCTCTCTGCTGGGGTCCGGCAACAGAAGACCCTCATCTGCTGCTGATGTCCAGCAGCAGATGCCCATCCTCTGCTTTTGGTGTCCGGCAGCATAAGACCCTCCTCTCCGTTGGACCCCATCAGAGAGGAATCAGCAGAGGACCATCCTCTCTACTGGGGTACAGCAGTAGAGGACCCTCCTCTCTGTTGAGGTCCATCACCAGAGGATCCCCCTCTCTGCTGGGGTCCAGCAGAGAAGAAGCAGCAGAGGACCCTCCTCTATGCTGGAGTCCAGAGGAGGACCCTCATCTCTGCTGGGGTCCGGCAGCAGAGGACCATCCTCTTCTGCTGGGGTCCGGCAGCACAAGATCCTCCTCTCTGCTGCTGCCTGGCACCATAGGTTCCCCCTCACTGCTCTTTTCCTGCAGAGAGAAAGGAGCAGAGGACAATCCTCTTCTGTTGGACAATAAAGAAAGAAACAGCAGGGGACCCTCCTGTTCTGCTGGGTCTGGCAACAGGGGACCCTCCTTCCTTCTGTGGTCCTGCAGCAGATGACACTCGTCCCTGTGAGATCCGACAGCCGAGGACCATCCTCTCTGCTGGGTCCGGCAGCAGAAAAGTTCCCTCTTCTGCAGGGATCCGGCACCAGAGAACACCCCTCTGCTGGGGTCGGGCAGCAGAGGGTCCTACTCTACTGCTGGGGTCCGGAAAAATAGGACCCTCCTCTCCGTTGGACCCCAGTGGAGAGGAATCAGCAGAGGACCGTCCTCTCTGCTGAAGTCCAGCAGTAGAGTACTCTCCTTCCTGCTGGGGTGCAGAACCAGAGGACTCTCCTCACTGCGGGTGTCCAGCATAGACGAAGCAACAGAGGACCATCCTCTCTACTGGGGTCCAGCAGAAGAAGACCCTCTTCTTTACTGGGGTCCGGCAGCAAATTACCCTCCTGTATTGCTGGGGTACCGCTGCAGAGGACCCACTTCCCTGCTGGGGTCTGGCAGCAGTGGACACTCCACTTTGCCTTGCTTCCAGCAGCTGAGGACCCTCCTCTCCTGCTGAACCCCTGCAGAAGATGACCCTCCTATGCTGCACGACCTCAGCAGAGAAGAAGTTCTAAAGGACCCTCATTTCCTCATGGACTTCAAAGAGAGGCCGCAGCAGAGGACCCTCCTCTTCTGTTGTGGTCGGGGAGCAGAGAACCCTCTCCTTCTGCTGGGGTCCGGCAACAGAGGTCCCTTCATTCTGCTGGGGTCCAGGAGCAGAGGACCCACTCACTGCTGGGGTCCAGAAGCAGTGGACCACCTCTGCTGGACCCCAGCAGGGAGGAAGCAGCAGAGGACCCTCCTCTCTTCTGTGATCCAGCAGCAGAGGACACTCCTCTCTGCTCTGCCAAAACAAAGAGGAAGCAGCAGAGGACCCACCTCTCTGTCTGGGTTTGGCACCATATGACGTTCCTCTCTGCTGGGTCTAGCACGTGAGGACCCTCGTCTGTGCTAGGGTCCAGCGAGTAAAATGCTGCAAAGGACCCTTCTCTCTGCTGGAGTCCAGCAGCCAAGGACCCTCCTATCCTGCTGAACACCAAAGAGAGGAAGCAGGAGAGGACCTCTCTGCTGGGGTCAGGCTCCAGAAGACACTCCTTCCTGCTGGGGACAGGCAGCTGAGGACCCTGGTCTCTGCTGGGGTACAGCAGAAGAAGACCCCCCTCCGCTGCAGGTGTTCGGCATCAGAGTACCCTCCTCTCTGCTGGGGTGTGGCTGCAGAGGACCCTGTTCTCTGCTGTGTTCCTGCAGCAAAGGAGCCTCCTCTCTGCTGGGGTCAGACAGTAGTGGAATCTCTCTCTGCTGGGTTCCGGCACCAGAGGATCCTCCTCTGCTGCTGGGGTCCAGTACAACAGGACCATCCTCCCTGCTGTCGTCCAGCACCAGAGGACCGTCCTCTGCTCCTAGGGTCCTGCATCAGAGTACCCTCCTCTGCTGCTTGGGTCCGGCACCAAAAGACTCCCCGCTCTACATGGGTCCTGCAGCACAAGACCCTCAACTCCTGCTGGGGCCCGGCACCAGAGGACCCCCCTCTCTAATTGGGTCCAGCAGCAGAGGACCATCTCTCTGCTGGTGTCTGGCACCACAGGAACCACCTCCCTACTGGCATCTTGTATCAGATTACCCTCAACTGCTGCTGGGTTTCGGCACCAGAAGATCCCCCTCTCTGAATGGGTCCTGCACAACAGGACCCTCAACTGCTGCTGGGGACCGGCACCAGAGGAGCCCCCTCTCTGATTGGGTCCAGCAGCAGAGGACCCTCCTCACTGCTGGGGTCCAGCAGCAGAGGAACTTCCTCTCTGCTGGGGTCTGGCAGCAGAGGACCCTCCTGTCTGCTGTAGTGCAACACCAGAGAAGCCTCGTCTTCTGCTGTGGTCCAGCAGCAGAGGAAACTCCTCTCTGCTGGGGTCCAGAAGCGGAGCACCCTCCTCACTGCTGAGTTCCAGCACCAGAGGACATTCTTCTCTGCTAGGATCCAGCACCACAAGACCATCCTCTCTGTTGGGTCTGACATCTGAGAATCCTCCTCTATGCTGGCGTCCGGCAGTAGAGGGCCCTCTTTTCTGCTGGGGTCCTGCAGTAGAGGACCCTCCTCTCTTTTTGGGTCTGCCAGCAGAGGACGCTCCTCCCTGCTGGGGACCGGCAGCAGAGGACCTTCATCCATGCTGGAGAGCCTTGGATGAGCGTCCTGCACTGAGTGCTGGTAGCCACGAGAGGTCGCCCAAAGCCGCCGTTCGTTCGTTCTTTACTTTTTTTTTCTTTTCTTTTTTACACATTTATTTATTTTATTCCAAGGTCAGATATACAGAGAGGAGGAGAGACAGAGAGGAAGATCTTCCGTCCGATGATTCACTCCCCAAGTGAGCCACAATGGCTGGTGCACGCCGATCCAAAGCCGGGAACCTGGAGCCTCTTCTAGAACTCCCATGTGGGTGCAAGTTTCAAAACCTTTGGGCCGTCCTCGACTGCTTTCCCAGGCCACAAGCAGGGATCTGGATAGGAAGTGGAGCAGCCGGGATTAGAACCGGTGCCCATATGGAATCCCAGCACGTTCAAGGCGAGAACTTTAGTTGCTAGGCTACGGCGCCGGGCCCCAAGCTGCCCTTTCTACCCCTGGTGGGCTCAGGCCTTCTGAGCTCTAGACAGTCCAGCCCGAGCCATCCTAGCATCAGGTGGGTGTCCCGGACAGTATTCTGGTACACGTGCTGTTGAAAGATCAGGGCTCCAAGGCCAAACAGCCCACATACTAAAGCCCTGGAGGGAGGAGGACATTTGGGGCCTAGCATCAGTTCGGGCCTCTGTGATAGGAAGTGTCAGGGTGCCTTTAACAGCAGGGCACTTAAAGAACCCTGGGAGGTGGTGTCCTATGTCAGCATGCCCACAGGCCCTCTGGGAGCTGGAGTCCCATGCCTGCATCCTCAGAGCCCTCTGTGAGCTGGTGTTAAACACCAGCCCACTGGGGTTGTACTTGGCCAGATGAGGTCCCGGGAAACCTTACCGCCACCCACATTCCTCGCAGAGCACCCTGAGATGCAGGCTCCGGGAATTCTTTGGCAAGTGGAGCAGCTCCTTGATGGGCTGCCAAGAGGGCTTCATGGACCTTTTTTTTTTATTACAAAGTCCAAGATACAGAGAGGAGGAGAGACAGAGAGGAAGATCTTCCGTCCAATGATTCATTCTCCAAGTGAGCCGCAATGGCTGGTGCACGCCAATCTGAAGCTGGGAACTTGGAACCTCTTCCGGGTCTTCCATGTGGGTGCAGGGTCCCAAAGCTTTGGGCCGTCCTAGACTGCTTTGCCATGCCACAAGCAGGGAGCTGGATGGGAAGTGGAGCAGCCAGGATTAGAACCGGTGCCCATATGGGATCCCGGCGCGTTCAAGGCAAGGACTTTGGCCACTAGGCCACGCTGATGGGCCCCGGCTTGATGTATTTTTGCATGTGTTGGGTGGTGGTTAGGGTGATACACTACTCGGCCTGCCTTGGCCTAGCTGAGTGGTGTCTGGGCATGTGGGCTCCTAAGCCAGGAGCCAGGTGGATGGGAAGGAGGCACCAGAGGTCACCAGCCATCTGCAATAGGAAGTCCCAGGCCCTAGCTGCTAAAGAAAGCACCCTGCAACATGCAGCCCTGCTGCCCAGCACATATGATGATGGCCGGGTAGCCACCAAGGCCCGCACAAGGTAGGGCTTTCAGGGCCTGTGCTTCCTGCACACAACAGGGTGCACAAAGCTGCCTTTCCTATCTCTAGCTAGCACTTGAGGGGTCAGCCATCCCTGTCATGTGCTTTGGAGGCAGGAATTTGGCCTCACAGCCTCCAGCCAGATGCTGCTGCACTCTTGTTCACCAGGGAGTGCTTCACCCTCCTCCATGGATCCTTCTGGATTCAAGACTCTTCCTCCTGCTGGTCAGCTGTGGACCGTTGGCTGCCGCTGATGTGCCATCTTCCACAAGACATCCCAACAGCTGACATCTGTTCTTCACAGAGGTCCTTCTCCCCAGGACCGGTAGAGTAGCAACATGCCTGGATCCCTCGTCTGCACTGGCTGCTCTCACAGCACGGAACAGCATAAGTTGTGCAAGCCAAGGGGACAGGCACCTTCAGCAGCCTGGTGAAGGATCTGCTGAAGGGTCCAGCAAGGATTGGTGTGGTGTGGTGTGTGTTGTGTGTGGTGTGGTGTGGTGCAGGGTATTGTCCCAGTGTGTCAAGCCTCAGCCTGCCAGGTGGATGGCCTGTATGGGTGCTGCTTCAAATCCAGGCTGCTTCCCATGCAGTCCAGCTCCCTGCCGATCCTCCTGGGAGAGCAGCGGAGGATGCTGCAGGGGCTTGTGCCCCTGTGCCCGTGTGCCCCTGTGCCCCTTTGGGAGATCTGGAGGGAGCTCCTGGTTCCTGGGCTTGTCCTGACCCAGCCACAGCTGGCTCTGGTGGTGGTCCTTGGGGATGTGAGCCAGCAGATGCAAGCAAGATTCTGTCTCTCCCTCTCTGTTCCTCTGTGCTTCCAAGAAAAGAGGACAGAGGGAGGCAGGAGGGAGGAAGAAAAAGACAGAAAGCTGCTGGCCTCTTGCGAGGGAGCATGCTGTGTGCTGTGCTGTGACTCTAGACTGCTTTTTTCTGTCAATGCAGACCCCCAGGGCGTGCATATGGCTTCCGTCATGGGACTTGTGTGCAAGCTGTAAAAAGAGTGTCCTTGAGAGCAAATGCCTCTCTGAGCTGGGGTGCTTCCATTGATTTGGCAGGAGAGCCTTGGATGAGCATCCTGCAGTGAGTTCTGGTGGCCACGAGGGTGCCCGATGCTGCCCTACCCTTTTTTTTTTTTTTTAAACAGATTTATGTATTTTATTCCAAAGTCAGATATACAGAGAGAAGAGACAGAGAAAGATCTTCCGTCCGATGATTCACTCTCCAAATGAGCCACAAGACCCGGTCATCTGGAGACCCACTCTGCTGGGGCCTAAGTGAGAGGGACCCTTGGAACACCCCCTCCATCCCCTCCCTATCTGCTGGGGCATCTGCAAGATGGTCCATCTCGTGAGCCCCTCTGCCTGGGTCTCAGCGAGATGGTCCTCGTCGAACCACCCTCTCTCTCTACCTGGGCTTCAGCTAGTGGGACCCCCAGCGAACCCTTCCTCGCTGCTGGGGCCCCAGTTAGAGGGTCCACTCTGGAATCCCTCTGTTGGGACCTCAGCAAGAGGGACCCCCGGTGCCACCTACACTCTCTGCTGGGGCCTCAGCGAGAGAGATCCTCAGAGCCCGACCCTCTCTCTGTGTTGGGGACTCAGCCAGAGGGTCCCCCTCTAGACTCCGTCTTCTGGGGCCTCAGTTAGAGAGACCCCTGAGTCCCACACTCTCTCTGCTGGGTCCTCCGCGAGCAGGTCCCCCTGGGAACCACCTCTCCTGGGGCCTCAGTGAGAGGGACCCCCTCGGGACCCCCTCTGTTGGGGACTCAGCGAGGGGAAACCCTGGCGACCCCTCCCTCTCTGCTGGGGCCTCAGCTAGAGGGTCCCCCTTGGGACCCCCTTTGCTGGGGCCTCAGCGAGGGGGAACCCCAAGGATCCCCTTTGCTTGGGCCTCAGCTAGAGGGACACCCGGAGCCACCTAACCTCTCTGCTGGGGCCTAGGCGAGAAGGGACCACTCGGGACCCCCTCTGCTGGTGCCTCAGCGAGAGTGTCCCCCTCGGGACCCCCTCTGCTGGGGCCTCAGCGAGGGGGACCCCGGTGACCCCCTTTGCTTGGGCCTCAGCTAGAGGGACACCCGGAGCCACCTAATCTCTCTGCTGGGGCCTAGGCGAGAAGGTACCACTCGGGACCCCCTTTGCTGATGCCTCAGTGAGAGTGTCCCCATCCGACCCCTCCTCTCTCAATGCTGTGGCCTCAGTGAGAGGATTCCACTTGGGACCCTCTCTGCTGGGGCCTCAGCAAGATGGTCCCCCCAGACCCCCCTCTCTCTCTGCCTGGGACTCATCGAGAGAGATCATCAGAGCCCGACCCTCTCTCTGTTGGGGACTCAGCCAGAGGGTCCCCCTCAGGACCCCGTCCTCTGGGGCCTCAGTGAGAGGGACCCCTGAGTCCCACTACCTCTCTGCTGGGTCCTCTGCGAGAGGAACCCCAGAGCCCCACTCACTCGATGCCGGGGCCTCAGCGAGAGCGACTCACAACCACCCCCTTTCTCTCTCTCTCTCTCTCTGATGGGGCCTCAGCGAGAGGGTCCCCTCGGGATCCCATCTGTTGGGGCCTCATCGAGAGGGACTCCCTTGAGAACCCCTCTGCTGAGGTTTCAGCGAGAGGGTCCCCCAGCGCCCCCCTCTGCTGCTGCGGCCTAAGCGAGAAGGACTCCCAAGCACCCCTCCATCTCTGCTGGGGCCACAGCGAGAGGGTCCCCAGCGGGACACCCCCTCCCTCTATGCTGGAACCTCAGTGAGAAGGTACCCCTCAGAACCCCCTCTGCTGGGGTCAGCGAGAGGTTCCTTCTCAGACCCCCCTTTCTCTCTGCTGGTTCCTCAGCAAGAGGGTCACCCTGGGGACCCACTCTGCTGGGGCCTCAGCGAGAGGGTCACTCTCGGACCCTCCCTCTCTAACTGCTGGGACCTCAGCGAGAATGTCCCCCTCGGGACAACCTCTACTCAGGCCTCAGCGAGAAGGACCCTGTCTCTGTGCTGGAACCTCAGCGAGAGGGACCCTCCCAGCCAGAGCCTCTATCTCTGCTTGGGCATCTGAGAGAGGGTCTGCCTCGGGACCCAGTCTGCTGCGGCCGAAGCGAGAGGGACCCCCAGAGCCCCCCTCCCTAGTTGCTGCAGCCTCAGTGAGACGGACCCCCGAGCACCCCTCCATCTCTGCTGGAGCCTCAGGAGGAAGGTACCCCTCGGGACCCCCTCTCCTTGGGCCTCAGGAAGAGGGTCCCCCTCGGATACCACCTCCATCTCTGCTGGGGCCTCATCGAGAGGAACTCCCTTGAGACACCCTCTACTGGGGCCTCAGCGAGAGGGTTCCCTGGCGCCCCCTCCCTCGCTGCTGGGGCCTCAGCGAAAGGGTCTCCATAGGGACCCCCTCTGCTGGGGCCTCAGCGAGAGGGACACTTGGCACCTCTCTCTCTCTCTCTTTTCTGGGGCCCCGAGAGAAGTTAGCATTTGGACCCCCACTTGTCTCTGCTGGGGTCTCAGGGAGTGGGACCCTCGCCCCCCTCTCTCTGCTGGGGCCTCAGTGAGGGACCCCCTAGGGATCCCCTCTGCTGGGGCCTCAGAGAGAGGGACCCCTGGCGACTCCTCCCTCACTGCTGGGGCCTCAGCAAAAGAGACCACTCGGGACCCCCTGTACTGGGGCTTCAGCGAGATTGTCCACCTTGGTACCTCCTTTGCTGGGGCCTCAGCGAGAGGGTCCCCCTCGGACCGCACATCTCTGTCTGCAGGGACCTCAGCGAGGGTGTCCCCCTTGGCACCCCCTCAGCTGGGGCATCAGCAAGAGGGACCCTCGTCTTCCTCTCTCTCTCTGTTTCTGCTGGGGCCTCCGCGAGAGGGTCCCCTTCGGGACTCCACTGCTGGGTACTCAGCAAGAGGGACCACCACAGCCCCCCTAACTAGCTGCTGGGGCCTCAGTGAGTGGGTCATCCTGGGAGCCCCTCCACTGGGGCCTCTGTGAGAGCGTGTTCCTCGGACCCTCCCTCTCTCTGCTGGGGCCTCTGTGAGAGGGTCCCACTCGGGACAACCTCTGCTGGGGCCTCAGCGAGAGGGACCCTTTCTCTGCTGGGGCCTATGCAAGAATGACCCTCCCAGCCAGAGACTCAATCTCTGCTGGGGCCTCTGAGAGAGGGTCCCTTTCGGGACCCCGCCTGTTGGGGCCTAAGCGAGAGGGACCCCCAGAGCCCCCCTCCCTCACTGCTAGGGCCTCAGTGATACTGACCCCAGCACCCCTCCCTCTCTGCTGGAGCCTCAGTGAGAAGGTACCCCCCGGGGCCCCTCTCCTTGGACCTCAGGAAGAGGGTCCACCTCGGACACCACCTCCGTCTCTGCTGGAGCCTCAATGAGAGGATTACCCTCTGGAGCCCCTCTGCCTGGGCTTCAGCTAGAGTGACCCCCGGCAACCCCTCCCTTGCTGCTGGGGCCTCAGCGAGAGGGTCCCCCTCTGGAATCCCTCTGCTGGGGCCTCAGCAAGAGGGACCCCTGGTGCCACCTACCCTCTCTGCTGGGTCCTCAGCGAGAGGATACCCCTCAGGACCCCCTGTGCTGGGGCCTCAGCGAGATGCACCCCCGGAGCCCCCCTCCTTATCTGCTGGGGCCTCAGGGAGAGGGTCACCTTCGGACCCTCCCTCCCTTACTGCTGGGGCCTCAGCGAGAGGGTCCCACTCTGGACAAACTCTACTGAGGCCACAGCAAGATTGTCCCCCTGGGGACCCCCTCTGCTGGGGCCTCAGTGAGAGGGACCCTTTCTTTGCTGGGGCCTCAGCGAGAGGGACCCCTGACTCCCACACTCTCTCTGCTGGGTTCTCCGCGAGAGGGTCCCCCTGGGGAACACCTCTCCTGGGGCCTCAGTGAGAGTGTCCCCCTGGGGACCCCCTCTTATGGGGACTCAATGAGGGGTAACCCTGGCGACCCCTCCCTCTCTGCTGGGGCCTCAGCGAGAGGGTCCCCCTTGGGAACCCCTCTGCTGGGGCCTCAGCAAGGGGGAACCCCGGTGACCCACTTTGCTTGGGCCTCAGCTAGAGGGACACCCGGAGCCACCTAACCTCTCTGCTGGGGCCTAGGCGAGAAGGGACCACTCGGGACCCCCTCTGCTAGAGCCTCAGCGAGAGTGTCCCCCTGGGGACCCCCTCTGTTGGGGCCTCAGCAAGGGGGAACCCTGGCGACCCCTTCCTCGCTGCTGGGGCCCCAGTTAGAGGGTCCACTCTGGAATCCCTCTGCTGGGGCCTCAGCAAGAGGGACCCCTGGTGCCACCTACACTCTCTGCTGGGGCCTCAGCGAGAGAGATCCTCAGAGCCCGGCCTTCTCTCTGTGTTGGGGACTCAGCCAGAGGTTCCCCCTCAAGACCCCGTCTTCTGGGGCCTCAGTGAGAAGGACCCCTGAGTCCCACAATCTCTCTGCTGGGTCCTCCGCAATAGAGTCCCCGTGGGAACCACCTCTCCTGGGGCCTCAGTGAGAGGGACCCCCTCGGGACCCCCTCTGTTGGGGACTCAGTGAGGGGGAACCCCGGTGACCCCCTTTGCTTGGGCCTCAGCTAGAGGGAAACCCGGAGCCACCTAACCTCTCTGCTGGGGCCTAGGCGTGAAGGTACCACTCAGGACCCCCTTTGCTGGGGCCTCAGCGAGAGTGTCCCCCAGAGCCCCCTTCCCTCTCTGTTGATGCCTCAGCAGGAGGGTCCCCCTCGGGACACCCTCTGCTGGAGCCTCAGTGAGAGTGTCCCCCTCGGACCCTTCCTCTCTCAATGCTGTGGCCTCAGTGAGAGGATTCCACTCAGAACCCGCTCTGCTGTGGCCTCAGCGAGAGGTTCCCCCCAGACCGCCCTCTCTCTCTCTGCCTGGGCCTCATCAAGAGAGATCATCAGAGCCCGACCCTCTCTCTGTTGGGGACTCAGCCAGAGGGTCCCCCTCAGGACCCCGTCTTCTGGGGTCTCAGTGAGAGGAACCCCTGAGTCCCACTACCTCTCTGCTGGGTCCTCTGCGAGAGGGTCCCCCTGGGCACCGCCTCTCCTGGGGCCTCAGCGAGAGAGGGACCACCTCGGGACCCCCTCTGCTGGGGCATCAGCAAGAGGTTTCCCCTCGGACCCCCTCTGCTGGGGCATCAGCAAGAGGGTCCCTCTTGCGACCCCCTCTGCTCTTGCCTCAGCGAGAGTCCCCCTCGGACCTCCCCTCTCTCTGTGCTGTGTCCTCAGTGAGAGGGTCCCACTCAGGAACCCCTCTGCTGGGTCCTCAGCCCGAGGGTCCCTCTCGGAATCCCTCTCCATCTCTGTTGGGGCCTTCGTGAGAGGTTGCCCCTCAGGCAGGTATATATATATTATATATATAAATATATATTATATATATATATATATATTTATATATTATGTAAGTATGTTAGTATTTGTGAATCACCCCTCTCTTTATCTTGTCTTTCTGCTATGAGCAATAGGTTCCGACATTTCCTGCCAGTTTCTATTTTAACCAGACTATTAGACTGTCTGGTGTGTGACCCCAGCTGTTGGGGGTCTGGCCCTCCCTTTATAAATAGCATAATCTCTGCCCGTGCTTTTGCTTATCATTCCCCTGTTATTACCACAGGGAAAATACCCACCTTCTCTACGTGGCAGCTTTGTGGGGTTTGGACATGACTGGCAAGCACCCCGTTTTCCCTTCTTTAGGAATGCAATGATTCCTGTGGAATCTATTAGTTCCATCATTCCTCTGAACTTGAGGACTCGCTCACGTGGGTGAACCTCAGCTCCTTGAATTTGAAGCTTGTGTCTGCCTGTGTTATCCCCATGTTTCTCTCTCACATACAGAAAACACCTCTGAAGTAAATGACACCACGTTCCAGTGCACCCTGACAGCGTGCTGGAATGGCAATTGCAATTCTGCTGTTCTTCAGCCCCTGCCCTGAATCCTGCCTGTGTCTGTTGGGACTGATGGAGAGGCCTCTGTTGGCCTGATAAAGAATAAAAGAGACTGGCATAATGGTGACCACCATAGCCAGTACATCAGCAGCCGACACCACCAGTTACCTTGGTGACAATGAACAAGGTCGCGGTACAGACTGCCAGAGTTATGGAACAATAGGACTTTACTGATGCACATGAGTGGGTGGGCACCCTTGTGTTGTAACTGCGGGTTGATCTGTTGGCAGAGGAACAGCAGAGGCTGTGAGATTGGGTCTAGGCCTCTTGTACCCCATCGTATGCCTTTTTGTGTGCAACACCGATGCAAGTGCAAAATGCTTCCCAAGCCCGGGAACTGCTGTCTGCTCATTGCTACTGAGCTAAAGATACTCCTATGGTCAGGGCCTCCTGTTCCCCATCATATGCTTTATGTATGTTTCACCTGTGTAGTGCTATGTTTTGCCAAGCCCAGGAACTATTGTCTGTTATTTTACAATGCTGTCATTTTTATTTAAAGTAACAAAATTGTTTTCCAGTGATTGTTTTCATGAAAATTAGATGCTTTTGAAAAAATAACTGGCATTAAAAAAACGTGTAGACAGTTACTCTGGAGAAACCTCAGATTACCTCTGCTCATTGTCTTGCTTTCTGGAAATCCTAGAACTCGGGTTAAACAGGTTGGGATTCATTTTCAACCATCATGTCAGGAGTTCTGTTTGTCTCTTGACATGTTTTGCACCTCCATGCTCTACAACGTCTTTGATCTCAGTTTACTAATGGTGGGAAATGCAGCCTCCTGGTGGTGTTGTAGTGCTCAGGAGCCCTGGAGGTAGTTGGAGAGGCTCAGCTCCCGCCCCCCAGCCGCCCGCCCCAGCTAGACTTAAACTGCAGGCTTTTGTCATTCTACAAGTAAGAACACAAAGGAGAGACAGATGAACAGTAGGACAAAAGGACAGTCCTCACTCAGATATGTGTGCAGGCAATCTCAAAAGGGACAATTTCCCCACCTGGCTGGGGTTACATTTTCCTTCTAGCATAAGGAGTGTAGCTATAGTATGTGTGGTGAGCTCCTTATGGTGGTTAAGGACACCTGGTACCTGATGCAAAGTGAGGCTTAGCTGCAGGATGCAGAGCAGGTGTGCTGAGGCTTTGGCCATGTGGAAACAGCCTGGAGCAGATGCCAGTGCAGATGGCTAGGGTGTTGGCAGTATTCAGCTTCCTGTCCCTCACTGCCTGCCTGCTTTGCCCATGTCAAGTATGTCTAATTGACTAAATCTATTGACTTGGTAATACTTTGTGTATAAAATTTCATTTCCAGAAGTTCTAGTAGATCATTTTCAAGTCAATGTCTTTTGCTTCTGCTTCTAAATCTGCTTGTATTTTATTGCTTTAAAGACAATGTTGATCACATTTCCCATGGTTACTGTTTCTCAATGTGCAATTCGTGGATCTACTTCTGCTTTTTCTCACTCTTGATATCCTATTTCCTGGTGTACCTCATCTTTCATACAGATTATTTTGCAAGTTTGTATATAGCAATAAATGTGGAGGTCTCAGAAAACTAACCTCTCTGGAGAGGATTTACCTCTTCCCTACCCACCTGTGACCCCCTCATTGATGCTCAGGACTTGAAATTAATTCCCTTAAACTATGATCCCAAGGACCCAGCACAGTGGCCTAGTGGCTAAATCCTTGCCTGGAAGTCACCAGGATCCCATATGGGTGCCACTGCGTGTCTGCTGCTCCACTGCCCATCCAGCTCCCTGTTTGCAGCCTGGGAAAGCACTATAGGATGGCCCAAAGCCTGGGGACACAGAAAAAGCTCCCAACTCCTGGCTTCGGATCAACTCCGCTCGGGTCATTGTCACTTTATCAGCAGATGGAGGATCTTCCTATTTTTCCTTCTCTGTGTAGATCTGCCTTTACATAGAAAAATCTTTAAAAATACATCTATATAATCTCGGGCTGGAAGGGTATATGAGGACTCTACTGTGTCTCATTTATTCTAACTGATGTCCAGTGGAAACTTTTGGGAATGTGCCTGCTAGTAGCTTCTCAACTTCCAGCAGACGTAGGGCTCTGATGTCTGACCCTCTCCTAAACGTCACTTCCAAATGTGTTCAGGTCACAGAGCCCACAAAAGCAGCTCTCAGGTTTTATCGCATGAGGTTCTTTTTTGTCCTGTCAGTTTTTGCCAGATACTGTTTTGCCAGCTTTTCAGTTGCTAAGAAAGGTGCTTTAAATTTAGTTTTACTGCTTATCAGTGAGAGTAAATCCAAATAATTAAGCCTGACTTGACTAGAAATGAGATGTCACAGCTCAATATCTTAAAGCAATAGAAAAAGTAATGGTGATTTTGAGTATCATAGTAATGTTGCTATGAAGTTAGAAAATCAGGTGGAAGTAAGTACTGTGTACCCTTGAATTTTCTTCCACTGAGATTCAGTTGAAGAAAAATCCATGGAGATGGTTTGCTTTGATGGATTTGAGATAATCTGCAAGAGTGGGTAAAAAGTTCTGGCAAAGTGCAATTGAAATAGAAGTTTGGTGCAAAAGAAAAAGCCCTAAAATCCATGAACCCAGTGGTCTTCAAGTTTTTGAAAAAAATTACAAAAAACTGCAGAGATTTCAAGTGTTTTTTTTGCACTTGCACTTAATTTCCATTTTTTCCCATTGGTGTCTTGAAGTGCACTCACACAAACATTGTTGTAGACTCTTCCCCTGCCAACCTATCAAAACTGTTGGGAAAAAAATAAGGTTTTTGGTTTAAAAGTACATTTACTTAGAGTGTTCCTTTTTATCTTTAAATTTTTTAAAGATTTATTCATTTTATTACAGCCCAAGGTCCTGAATTCGTTCCAAAGGGCAGACTGCAAGCATGCGCCTCCCTTTTCCATGGCTGGTAAGTCTAGAGCTGCTTCTTGGCTTCTGTTTTATTTTATTACTTTTTTAAAAGATTTATTTATTTTTATTGCAAAGTCAGATATACAGAGAGGAGGAGAGACAGGGAGGAAGATCTTCCATCCAATGATTCACTCCCCAAGTGAGCCGCAATGGCTGGTGCGTGCCAATCCAAAGCCGGGAACCAGGAACCTCTTCCAGGTCTCCCACGCGGGTGCAGGGTCCCAAAGCATTGGGCCATCCTCAACTGATTTCCCGGGCCCAAGCAGGGAGCTGGATGGGAAGTGGAGCTGCCGGGATTAGAACCGGTGCCCATATGGGATCCCGGGACTTTCAAGGCGAGGACTTTAGCCACTAGGCCACACCACCGGGCCCTTTATCCTTAATTTGTCTTTGTTATTGCCATGAGAAAAGTTTTGGCCGAGTCATAAACAGTACCTACTCGTGCAATAAAGGAACTGATCAAACTTGCAGCGATAGTTTGTACATAGGTGACTGCTGATCTTTGGCTTCATGGTAATAGAGCTATGGTGAGTCACTGGCTTAGAGAAGGCTTCGGACAAGGCCAGCAGTCATGCATCACAGCATGTGGCCGGATATGGGGGAGAGAGTTGGAGAAGGATTTATTAAGTAATTGTCCACTATTTGAGCAGTTTAGGTCCATAAAGTGTGGCTCGTCCAGTCTGGGATGCCTAGATTTAAATTAGAGAAAAATAAAGAGGAGCATGTTGAGAAATGCCGGCTCTGTTACCCTTTTGTTGTGTCACTTTGCTGGCAAGGATGAAAGGAACTATTCAGCTATTTTCCCATAACAGTGTTAACATTGTATAAAGAATATATGTGGAAAAGAAATATTTGTGAACCTGTATTTTCATACTGTCTATATGAGCATTTGATGCTGTTTGAGGATTTGATTAGTCATTTCTGAGCCTGGGTTATGAGTATGTCTTTTTGTACAATATTACATATTGATATGTACATTCTATGTGCCTAGGTCAAACCAGCAGCATAGCAGTCCCTAAACTAAGGGACCTACAGATAAGCCATCCTATTCTTTGATTTCAAATTTGAGAAATATTCACTTAATATGTAGGGAATCCAATTTCTGATTAATACTTTGCAAGTGGATCCACAGATGGCAACAACAATGCTACGTTCTGCATGCCAAGTGTTACACCAAGCACACTATCACTGACTTTCAGAAGGTAGGAATCAGTGATCCTATTCAACAGATGAGAAACAAAGGCACAGAGAAGTTTCTTGACAAATACATGAAGTGCTCATAACTCATTTTGGCTCATGGAAAAGCTGTAACTCGAATCCTACTTCACATAGCAGAAACACCAAAACTAGGGAACCTAAGGTAAAGCGCCAGGGCAGGGGAGGTCGTGGGGAGGGATGTTGGGTGGCAAAGTCCAGGCTTCACATTTTGTTTTGCTATTTGCTAAAGGCATGTGATTAAGTTAATTCCTGCTACTATTATGGTTAAACTGTTTAAAATATCATCCCTAGGCAAATGTTGGCAGAGATTAAGATGATGCTGGAGGACTCCTGTAGCCCATATCATGGGGTCTGGATTCCAATGCCGCTTCAACTGCGGGCTCTAAACTTCATCTTTTTTTTTGCTTTTGTTTGGTTTTTGTTTTTTGTTTTTATTAAATTTATTCATTAATTACATTGTGTTGTAATTTCATAGGAACTGGGATTCTCCCCACACTTCCCCACACCCTCCCCCCATGGTGGATTCCTCCACCTTGTTGCGTAACCATAGTTCAAGTTCAGTTGAGATTCCCTCTTAGCAAGCATATGCCAAGTATACTAACTTCATCTTAATGAACCCTGGAAGTAACCAAGTGATAATCTGCACAGCTAGGTTCCTGCCATCCGCATACACCTGGGGATGGATATCTGACAGCTGCCTTTGGTCTGACCTAGCCCATGCTGTGGCAGGCATTTTGAGATTAAATCGGTTAATAGAAAATCTTTCTCTATTCTCTTACTCTCCTCTCTTTTTTGTAAAGTTTTATTTAACTGGAATACATTCCTTGTATTTTACTTAAAGTTAAGAGCATAATGAGATTTCCCAACCTGTCTAGCCTTCTGCCACACTCTCGCCCTTTCTCCTCCTTCCTTTATAATTTTTGTTTAACTTTTCACTGCAGCATACTTTGAGTTTATAACCACAAGTTTAATCCTCCATTAAAGAATTCCACAAGTAGTAAGTAGAAAAACCACTATTTCTCAAGAGTACAGATGAGGGTTATAAACATTAATCAAATCTCAAGGTGTCAGTTTCAGTCATATTTCACTTCTGTACTCTGTATTAGCTAACAAACAGGAAGGAAACCATTTGTCTTTGTGGGACTGGTTTATTTCAGTAAGTATAAGAGCCAAGTGTCTACTTGCCTCCATTCTTTCAAATAAATAATAAAATTTAAAACAGCCATCCTTCTTGATCAGTCATCCCTTCCCATGGGAGAAATATACTATGACTTCTTGTGTGTGTGTGAGAGAGAGAGACAGAGAGAGAGAGAGAGAGAGAGAGAGAGAGAGAGAGAGAGAGAGAAGATCCTCTTAAAATATCTATTTCCAACTCATCAGAAACCAGGGAGTTGGAGTAAATGAGGCACTTGGAATGCTGATGGGAAGGTACTGAGGGGAGCTAAGTAACTTGGGAGTGATGTATAGGAGGAAAGCATTTGCCAGCATCCTCTCTGACGTCTTACAGGACTGAAAATTGTTCAATAGCGTAAAACTATCCATAAGTGCTGACTATAAATTTTGGTTTGTGGAAAGAGCCAGAGACTGAAATCACATTGTCTAACCTCAAAGAACTCCAAAAACATGACTGTAATTCTCAGTTGCAGTCTACTGAGAGTTGGGTAGGAGAAGCGAGGCCAGTTCCCTGAAGCCTTGGAAAGATTGACTGTGTGATGCCATGTTTTCTATTGCAGAAAACAATGCACAAGTCCCCTACCAATGCCAAACGGACATCAACAAATCAAATATTCTGAATGTATGTTTTTGCTTAGTTCCCTGGTAATCTTACCATAAGAACAAGGTCTACTGCAGTCACTGGGCAGCTTTTTCTTTTTTTCAGTCAAGCAAAATGAAGGAATTGTTGGAATATCATGCTTTGCTGCCAGAAACTCTCAATAAGATGAACAGTTCCAGTGAAATACATTGCCAGAGGGATTGCGTCTGCTATCATTTGAACAACTGTTTAAGTAATTACCTGCAGATGTGCAGGAAATCATGGGCAAAACCATGCTGTACTCACTTGCTACTATTTTACATGTAAACGCATTCTATGGCTTATCAGGATCTTTAACCGTAAACATTTGAGTGACAAATCTCCAAATGGACCAGGAGCAGTAGCCTACTGACTAAAGTCGACACCTTTGCAAATGCCAGGATCCCACAGGGCTGCTCGCTCACTTGTATCCCAGCTGCTCCACTTCCCATCCAGCTTCTTGCTTGTGACCTGGGGAAGCAGTCAGGCCAGCCCAAAGCCTTGTGACCCTGTACTGGCATGGGAGACCTAGAAGCTCCTGGCTCAGCTCCAACTGTTGCAATCACTTGGAGTGGCTCAGCAAATGAAAGATTTTTCTGTCTCCTCATCCTCTCTGTAAATCTGACTTTACAGTAAGAATATTTTTTTAAAGATTTATTTATTTTTTTTTGGGAAGCCAGACATGTAGAAAAGAGAGAGGACAATCTTCTGTCCAATGATTCCCTCTGCCAAGTGGCCGCAACAGCTGGAGCTGAGCCGATCTGAAGCCAGGAGCCCAGGTCCTCCTCCAGGTCTCCCACGTGGGTGCAGGGTCCCAAGGCTTTGGGCCATCTTCAACTGCTTTCCCAGGCCACAAGCAGCGAGCCGGATGGGAAGCGGGACTGCCAGGACTAGACGCAGTGCCCATATGGGATTCCTGCACATTCAAGGCGAGGACTTTAACTGGTAGGCCACCTCACCAGGTCCAAAATCTTAACTCTCCAACTAAAATACTGAAGGCCAGTACATTGTGAGCTGAACATATCCCATGTTGGTAGCCCATTCCTAAACCAATGCTGGCCTTTTTTTCAAGGATAACTAGGCTGTCAGAATTACTCCATATGCATGGGGCTGAAACTTCCTAAACACACACACAAGCAAGAATTGTAAAGAAAGATGGCTTGTGTGAGCATGAACTTCACCCCATTAAGGTTCTTAAATAGTTATCTGCTTTTAGCTCATTTCCTACTACAAATTCAAATGTCTCAATTTTCCATTAGGCTGTTATAGCTTCGTCTGTTAAGCATAGCCCCGTGTTCCCTAGCATCACCTAGTAGATCATTCTTGATCTCGGAGCTTCTGACGAGCTGTGTGGATTCCAAGTGAGATTTGCCTTACTGGAATTATGCATACATGTCAGTAAGGATTGTTTTCCATCATTTAGGGACCAAGTGATTTCTAGAAAAGCCATAATGTTGAGAGTACTTCCGAAGTTATTTACTGTTACGGCATGGTAGAGAAACTGACACGTGCGTTAGACTAGACGTTAATTTGTCAGCATTGGCCAGCAACATTCCTCGTGTAGACAAACGTGGGAGTAATGCTCAAACGCTCGATACCGAGATAGGAGAAGATCAGACAAGGATGAAAGTCTGGCGCTTCTCTGCCTCGTGGAGGTGTTTGAGGAAGTAGGAAGTGGGATGCTTCACAAAGTCCGTAAAAATGGAGTCAAAAGAGAAGTTTCCATGCAGACTTGAAATCCATATGTTGGCTTTCATGATCATTCTCCACAAACATTTTAAAGACTGGTTGAAAGAGACAGTGTATGTGAGTTCTATAGCTCACCAATGTTAGGAAAAGTACAGCTGTTACTGGTTAAGTACCCAACTTGTGAGAATTCCATAATTTTTAGCTTGTATTTTCTGCCTTCTGGCTAGATGTGTTTTGGATTTTTATTCTTTGGACAGCTGTGGGTAAAAAGTGGGAAATTAATGATGATCAAATTAGACAATGGACCTACTTATTAGCTCTAGAGGAAGTCTAACTACAATGAAAATTAGACTTGTGGATTATTTGAGTTACAATTCCCTCACTTCTTTTTATGAAGTACGTTGCATTACGTGACAGTTTCATAGGCTCTGGGATTCCCACAACCCCTCCCCATGCCATCCCCCCATGGTGGATTGTTCCACCTTGTTGCAGTATTACAGTTCAAATTAAGTCAAGATTCTTTCATAGCAACCATGTAGTTTGCATAGTGTCCAGCATCTTATTGTCCAGATAAACTCCAGGTTTCTTGGGGAGACCATCTCTGGTCTGAAAATAGAGCTGGCAGAATATCATCCCAATCAATTAAAAGCCACAACAAAACATCAGCAACAAGTTACAACATTATGGAGTTAATTGGCATGGTATTGAGTAATCAGTACATTAAAATGCAAGTTCTTAACCACATCCTGTGAGTACTTCATTGGCATTTCAATTTTAGTTTATACACGGAACCGGCTTCTATACACCTTAAAATGGCTATAGGGTACTATTCAGCTGTCTCGTGTCTATTTTCATTGGAGTATTTAGCAGTTTATAGTGTTAAAACATAACGTTGCTGAACTTGGCAGATTTTAGGATAGTCTAAACTGGCTTATAACTCTGACAAGGCATTTGTCAACAGTTGAGGTGCAGACCAGTTTTAGGAGGGGTGTGCAGAGAAATCTTCAATGCCTTAGTGAGGAGTAACCAATCTTTGTGTCCTCCCTAGTAAGGTATTTGTGAGTCCACGCCAACCATTTCCTCCTGGTTCAAAGCTTTCCTTCTTGTTCTCTATCCTAATTTTTTTTTTGGGGGGGGTCTCTGGTTCTTACAGGAGAGGGTGGGGATCCAAAGTTGGAACTAAGTAAGGATCAGAGAAAGCTCCTCTCCCTAGTCCCAAAGGAAGTTTACTGTTCTTCTGTTTCTGCAGACCGCTCAGGGCTCCTGGCTGTTGTTCCGATGACCTTGGATCCTGTCAGGAAGGATTTGGGCTTCTTCCATCCCATGTGGGAGATTCAGACAGGGGTGGATGACCTCAGAATTCTCAGGCTCCAAAGGCACTACAATTCCCTATGTTCTTCTTGGCGGTTGGGATGTAGTCTTTGGTGCCCGTAGTGATAGTCCTTGGTGAGGATCTGGGAGTCTACAGGGTTGGGATACAAGCCTCCTCCTGTCCACCTGCTCCACTCTGGGGTGCCCCCCTGCTCTGTGTGTACGACCTGTTAAGAGATTGTCAGGATCGCTCTAGATTCCCCCTATATGTCTTTGTAGTTTGAGTTACCTGTTCCATTCCTGACAGGTTATACTTCACGTCTTCCTCACATTCTAAGCAGATGGAAGATTGCTCTCCCACCCCATTCCCAAGTAGCATAGGGTCTTAAAAGTATATCAGGTTTTACAATTCTTTGATGTAGATCATAAGCAGTTTGACTCACATTGATTGTTGGTTCATTGGTTACATCACAATATCTTATTGCATGAGCTACAGACTGTTTGGGCTTGGAATAATACTACAATTTACAGGTACTGTTTTTCGAACTGGCATCATTTCATCTTAAATTAAGGCAAATATGTGGTATCTAACCTTCTGGGATTGGCTCATTTCCCTTAGCATTACGGTTTCCAGTTGGGCCCATTTGGCTACAAAACTGACTTTCATTTTGTTTAAAGCTGAGTAGTACTTCATGGAGTAAATGAACCATAGCTTTCTTATCCAGTCTTCTGCTGATAAGCATTTCGGTTACTTCCATGGTTGTACAATTGATTGTGCTGCTATGAACATAGGAGTGCATGTTGGTTTCTCGTGTAATAGTTGTTTTGGATATATTCCTAGGAGTGCTATTGCTGGATCATATGGTATGCAGACTTTCCGTTGTTCGAGTGTTCTCCATACTGATTCCCCTAGAAGCTGTACAAGTCTGCAGTCCCACCAGCAGTGGAGTAGGGTTCCCTTTTCCCCACATCCTCACCAGCAAGTGTTGGTGGTGGTTTCTTGTATGTGAGCCATCCTCACTGGCGTTAGGTGGTATCTCATTGTTGTCTTAATTTGTACTTCCCTTATTGCCAGGGAAAGTTGAGCGTTTTTTCATGTTTGTTTGCCTTTTGAGTTTGTTCCTTTGTGAAATGTCTGCCCATTTCTTGAGTGGTTTGTTTTGGTTGTTCTGGAGATCTTTGTATATTCTGGAGATTAGCCCCATGTCACCTATGTCGCGTGCAAAGATCTTCTCCCATTCTGTGGGTAGCTTTTTTACTTTGTTGACTGTTTCCCTTGCTGTGCAGAAGCTTCTTAGTTTGATGTAGATACATTCATTTGTTCGTGTCTTGATTGCTGTTTTTGGTGTCCTTTTCAGGAAGTTGGGACCTACCCCTAGATCTTGCAGAGTATTTCCAACATTTTCTTCCAAATGTTTGAAGGTTTCTGGATATAGGTTTAGGTCTTTTATCCATGTAGATTTGATGTTAGTGTATGGTGAGAGATGTGGGTCTATCTTTTTGTTTCTGCAGGCTATCAACCAGTTGTCCCAACAGCATTTATTGAACAGACCTTTCCATTTGCCTGGATTGTCGTTTGTCTTTTTGTCAAAGATTATTTGGCTGTATCTGTGTGGGTTCCCTTCTGGTGTTTCTATTCTGCTCCATTGATCTTCCTCTCTATCTTTGTGCCAGTACCAGGCTGTTTTGATAACCACTGCCCCATAGTATGTCCAGGGGTTCGGAACTGTAATTGGCCCTGCTAACTTCCTGTGCTTCAGGATGGTTCTAGCTATTCTTGGGTTTTTGTGTTTCCAAATGAACCTTTGAATCATTGTTTCCAGTTCCATGAAGAATGTTTTGGGTAATGTGATTGGAATTGCATTGAATGTATATATTGCTTTTGGTAGTATAGACATTTTAATGATACTGATTTTACCTATCCAGGAGCATGGGATGTTACTCCATCTTCTGAGGTCTTGTTCAATTTATTTTTTAAGCAATTTGTAGTTTTCTTCAAATGGGTCTCCTACATTTTTGGTTAGGTTTATTCCCAGATACTTCATAGTTTTCTGTTATTTTGAATGATATCTTGCTGATTAGATCCCTTTCCATCTTGGGGCTGTTTGCATACACTATAGCTGTTTTTCGTTATGTCATTTTGTACCCTGCCACTCTACCAAACTCTCGTATAAGTTCTAGCTGTCTCTGTATTGAGTCTCTTGGCTCTTCTAAAGAAACATAACACATCGCCATGGAGGAAAAAGACACGAGGTGTAGTTAAGCGAGGGAGTAAAAGTGAGGGTTTGTTCTTTGTGGCAGACTGTAAGAACAAAAGGTGAATTGTTGAATATTTTTCACCATTGCAAAGAATCTTGCTGGTAAAATAATGCACCAGTCAAAACCTGATAGTTCCAATTGTTTGCATGTAATAGTTAGCAGACGCATGTCTCCATAATTTTCTTATTAAATCAGTCTGAATGTTCCACAACAATTAAAATCCTCATGTTTTAAGTTTCTGGTTACTTGAATATATAAGGTGGTCATAATTTTAAGTGCAACTTTTTACATTTTTAATATCAATTGACACAAATATGCATCCACGGGGACTCTGTAAGGTTTTGCTGCATGTAAAGCAAACATTGGGTACTGATGAAATGGGGGTGAATAGATCTAGTTATGTAGTTCCTTGGATAATTTCCACATGGTGAAACACTCAAATTCCTTCCATCTAGCTTTATATGTATTAACTGTATGTTATATATAATGTGTAGATGCGTCCACATATGTTTGTACACACAGCATGTTATTGGTAACTGTCATCACCTTGTCATACTATAGAACACCAGAACTTAGTTCTTCTATCCAGCCATTACTTTCAACTTGTCCGTCAGACTTCTCCCATTTTTCTATCCCTCTCCCTTCTTCCCCCCAATTTGTGATATTATTCTAAATTCACATGAGATCAACTTTAAATTCCAAACAATGTTTCAAAAAGTTTGTAGAAGACAGAATTAAAGATCTGTTTATCTTGATGAAAAAGGTCTTAAAATTTGCGTTTTTCGTAAAATGAGCACCATGAATGCATATACCGTTCTTCACAATAGTCCCTAGTGACCTTTCACCTTCCTCTAGTGTTGGTTAGATTTCGCTTCTGAGCTCTCCTCTAATTTCTTTTCGCTGTTTTTAACATTTATTTTATTTTCATTACAAAGTCAGATATACAGAGAAGAGGAGAGACAGAGGAAGATGTCCCATCCGATGATTCATTCCCCAAGTGAGTGCAATGGCCCGTGCTGCACCGATCCAAAGCCAGGTGCCTGGAGCTGCTTCCAGGTGTCCCATGTGGGTGGAGGGTCCCAAGGCTTTGGGCTGTCTTTGACTGCTTTCCCAAGCCACAAGCTGGGAGCTGGGTGGAAAGTGGTGCTGCTGGGATTAGAACCGGCACCCATACAGGATCCTGGAGCGTTCAAGGCAAAGACCTTAGCTGCTAGGCCACGCCGCCGGGCCCAGCTCTCTAATTTCATTTCAATGTTTTGTTTCTAGGTTAGTCTATAAGTTTGCTGGTTTTATTTCTTTTTGAAATAACCTTGGTTTCACTGATCTTTCATGTTTTTCTCTTCATTTACTGGTTTGATCTTTATTTCTTTACTAACTTTGGGATTTAGTTTATTCTGCCTTCTCTAGATACCCAAAATGCACCTAAGCTGTTTGAAACCTTTCCATTTTTTTATGTAGGCATTTAATGCTTCAACCTTTACTTAGTACTTCTTTAGATGTCTTATGTAAGTTTTGAAATGCTGTATTTTCATTTCATTCAATTTTTAAGTTTTCTTTTGGATTTCTTCCACATTTCCTCTTTGGATTTCAGGATCATAATATTTAATCTGCAGATGGTTTTGTTTTCAAGATTTATTTGAAAGGCAGATGTTACAAAGAGAAGATTTTCTGTCCACTGGTTCACTCTCCAAATGGCTGCAATGGCCGGAGCTGAACCAATCCCAAGCCAAGAGCCAGGAGCTTCTTTGAGGTCTTCCACACAGGTGCAAGGTCCAAGCACGAGAACTATCCTCCACTGCTTTTGCAGGCCATAAGCTGAGGGCTAGATGGGAAGTGAGGCCCCCGAAACATGAACCAGTGCCCACATGGATGCCGGTGTGCAAGGTGGAAGATTAGCCTCTTGAGCCACAGGGCCGGCCCCTCAATCTATGGCTTTATATTACCAAATTTGTCTGGATTTATATTTTTGTGATTAGAAAAGATATGATGTACTTTTTGTTGTGGTTTAATATGTGGTCTTAGAGGAAGTTTAGTGTATTCAAGTACATATTCTAAAGCCAGTGCAATGAATGCTGTGTCAGTGTCTGTATACCCTAGAACTGTGGTTTTTCTTTTTGTTTTTCTTTTTGTTTTTGTTTTTTTTTTTTTTGTTTTTTTTTTTTGCTTGCTTGACTGACATGTTAGTTGATTCCTTAACTCCACTTTTCTTGATCTGGAGCTTGACTCTCCCTTTAGATATGTATGTGTTTTTTTAAAAGATTTATTTTGTTACAAAATCAGACATACAGAGAGGAGGAGAGACGGAGGAAGATCTTCCGTCTGATGTTTACTCCCCAAGTGAGCACAATGGCCGGTGCTGCGCCGATCCAACCAGGAACCTCCTCCAGGTCCCCCACGCAGGTGCAGGGTCCCAAGGCATTGGGCTGTCCTCGACTGTTTTCCCAGAGCACAAGCAGGGAGCTGGATGGAAAGTGGAGCTGCTGGGATTAGAGCTGGCATCCATATGGGATCCCGGGGCATTCAAGGCGAGGACTTTAACACTAGGCCACACTGCCGGGCCCTCCCTTTAGATATAATAAGGATTTTTAAGAAAATGACATTCTGTGCCATTGGATATATAGTACCCAATCTGTCCTATCTTATTGTTGAATTAATTCCTTGATCACTATCTGATGATCTTTGTATCTTTTTATAGCTTTTGGCTGAAGTGTATTTTGTCTAATGCACTACTCCTGCTTGCTTTAGGTTTCCACTTAGGTAGAACATTTTTTTCCATCTTTTCACCAGTGTGCGTCTTTACTAATGAGTTTCTTAAGGTACATATCCTTGGTTATTTTTTAATCCATTTAGCCAAACTCTATCTTACCTGGGAGTGTGGTCCATTGACTTTCAAAGCAGTTGCTAATAAGTAGTAACAGTAAGTAGTTGTTATTAGTAAGTAATCTATCCACTTAAAAATTAGTTGGTTTCTTCTGAGTATTCTTCATCCAGTTATGGGTGAGATTCAAAGTTTTCCATTTGGGGCCCAGCACAATAGCGTAGTGGTTAAAGTCCTCTCCTTTCACATGCCAAGATCCCATATGGGCACTGTTTCTAATCCCGGTGGCTCTGCTTCCCATCCAGCTCCCTGCTTGTGGCCTGGGAAAGCAGTCAAGGATGACCCACAGCCTTGGGACCCTGCACCCACATGGGGGACCCGCGCTCCTGGCTTCAGACTGACTGAGCTCCAGCCATTGCGGCCACTTGGAGTGAGCTATTGGACGGAAGATCTTCCTCTCTGTCTCTCCTCTCTGTATATCTGACTTTGTAATGAGAATAAATAGAAGTTTTGCATGTTCTCATGATGCTAGCCTGCTACCTTTTATTTGCTTCTGTCTGTACATTTCCCTCAAACAAGTTTTAGGAGGCCAGTTGATTCTGATGACTTTCCTGACTTTCACTCATTTTGGAGAATATTTAAGTTATAAAGGATAGTTCTACTCAGCCAAGTATTTTTGGATGATAGGCTTACTTTTTCTTCACAACTTGAAATAAACGATTCAATTCCCTCTTGGCCTATAAAATTTCTGTTTGACAATGTTGTTCATTTAGTGGAGGTCCCCTTGAAAATGACAGTGCTTTCCTTTTGAGAATGAACAATTGTTTGTACTTAAAAGAGCTGGACCACAATAGGTCAAGGGAACGTGGATCTTTTCTGATCGTGTCAATTGACATCCTATGGGCCTTCTGTACTTGGAGGTGTACTTATTAAGATCAGGGAAGCTATGAGCTGTTTCATTGAATATGTGGCATACTCTCTTCCTCTCAGGAATTCCAAGAAAGTGTTCATTTCAGTAAGGTCTCAAAGCTCTCGGGCTGCTTTCATTCCCTTTCTCACACTTTTTTAAAAGCTGGCTAGAAAATATTGAACCTGTCTTCAAGTTCAAATATTTTTTAATTCTGTTGATCCTCATTTATCTTGACTTTCAACTATTTTCATTTTTAATTTTTCTTTAAGAAATACTTGATTTGCAAGGTAGATAAAGAGGGGGAGACAGATCCTCCATCTCAATGACTGACATCAAGGCCTGGGCCACTGGATAGCCAGGAGCCTGGAACTCTGTCCCTCTTGTAGATGACAGGGACCCAAGTACCTCTGCCCTCTTCTGCTGCCTCTGCAGACATATTAGCAGACATCTGGATCCAAGGTAGAATGGCCAAGACTTGAATCGGAGCTCATAGGAGATCAGTACACAGGCAGTAGCTCAGCCTGCTGCTCACAAGACCCAGTCCACAGTTGATTTTGTAATATCTGTTCAATTCCTCAAGGTCAGTCCTTTCCAAATTTCTCATATCATGCATTGATTTTCTAATTTCATTTTCTGTTGAAGTGTCTTATGTCTTTTTGAGTGTTCCACATCATTCTTTTTGGATTCTTTATTTTATTGGAAATGCAGGTTTACAGAGAGAAGCAGAGACACAGAAATATCTTCCATCCACTGGTTTATTCATCCAGTGTCCAGAATGGCCAGAGCTGAGCCAATCCAAAGCCAGGGGCTTCTTCCAGATCTCCCTCATGGGTGCACAGTCCCAAGGCTTTAGGCTGTCCTCTACTGATTTCCCAGGCCACAAGCATGGAGCTGAACGGGAAGCAAAACATCTGGTATTAGAACCAGTGTCCAAATGGGATCCCGGCATGGTCAAAGTGAGGACTTTAGCTACTAGGCTACTGCACCAGACCCCTTAACTGCCAAGCTATTGCACCAGACCTCTCCCGGGTAAATTCTCAAATTTACTAGCATTACTATGTATGCACCCTTAATTCTAATGTCGGTGTACACTAGGTATTAATGTTAAACACTTCAACAATGTGGGAGTAGTATCTTATAGTATAAACAATTCTATATGTAAAACTTGCAAGGTTCATTTCTCAACATGCTTAAGCCTTTAGTATTTTGTCCCAGCTTTTCCATTCTACGATAGCCATACTTCTGTAGGACAATATTCTATAAGCAATTCTCTTCCTTAATAACCTGCTTATTTGCTCGATTTACATTTTGAAACAATCATGTAAGACTCCAAATTAAGAGATTCTATAAATTAAAACATACCACATTTTAAATACTATTGCTTTAAGCAAGTCTTACCCATTTCTCCCAATTTGTAGAAACATGTTTTAACACAAACCTGCCTCAAAACCGGGAATGAGAAGTTTTTCCAATAACCTTCTTGCTGATGAGGGAATTTCCCCTTCTCAAATGGCAGGTGAGAATCACAATGAGGACCTGAAAAAGCCCAAGGTCCTGAATTTGTTCTAAAGGGCAGACTGCAAGCATGCGCCTCCCTTTTGCATGGCTGGTAAGTCTGGAGCTGCTTCTTGGCTTCTGTTTTATTTTATTACTTTTTTAAAGATTTATTTATTTTTATTGCAAAGTCAGATACACAGAGAGGAGGAGAGACAGGGAGGAAGATCTTCCATCCAATGATTCACTCCCCAACTGAGCCGCAAAGGCTGGTGCGTGCCAATCCAAAGCCGGGAACCAGGAACCTCTTCCAGGTCTCCCACGCGGGTGCAGGGTCCCAAAGCTTTGGGCCATCCTCAACTGCTTTCCCGGGCCACAAGCAGGGAGCTGGATGGGAAGTGGAGCTGCCGGGATTAGAACCGGCGTCCATATGGGATCCCGGGGCTTTCAATGCGAGGACTTTAGCCGCTAGGCCACGCCGCTGGATCCGCTTCTGTTTTATTGAATTCAAGAGAACCAAAAAATTTCAATTTGGCTGTTGTCTTAACTAATACATTCCTAGATAGTCTCTTATCAATAAGATGAAAATCACTTAAAAGGAGATGTTAAAACACTGTTGTTCTTCACAAGGAATCAGACTTCAATTCCATTGTCTTACAGGAAAGTTCAGAAATTATACACATCATAACCAATCTCACTATCTAATTTCAAACTGTTTTTCCTGTAAGGCAAAAGCTCACTTCTTTCTAAATAAGAACAAATCATTTAAAATATGGACCAATTTCATGATTAGGAAACATTTTGACCAATGGACATAAATACTCATTTACTTTATGCTAAATTTGATGCCTTATATGCTATTTTATAATATTGTGAAATTACAATCAAATTATTTTAAATGACAATTATATTATCCAAGTTCTGTCTCAATCTTTGAAGGTTCTAGGGATCCTACTAGAACTTTCAAAGTCAGGAGACTTGGTTTCAAACTGAAGAATTGAGGTGTAAATTAAAGTACACTTAACATGTAACTGAATATGTGAATGGATACTGAATTTTAGACCTGATCAGTGCCAGGATAACACTGTAAGCTGAAGACTAAGCAGCAAGAAAACGGTACAAGAGCCTTAGCCCAGCAGAGGTGGGGAGTCGGGTCTGACCGAGTCCTGTTAGATGAGTTAGACCTCTCTCAAATTACGTACCAGGAGAGAGAAAGGGGGCCAGTCGTGGTCCGTCCCATCTTGTCTGTCAGTCATACACAGACCCAATTCTGAACAGGAACAACTAAATTCATGACACAGATAGAAGTCTTGTCTGGACAGAAGTAATAGGACTCTAACTGACTAAGCAAACATGCACAATCACTACACACGTCAGAACAGACATAAAATTCAACCTTTTGTGACTTCCAACCTCTTCTTTGACATACTTCAACCTGGAAATGTTTCGTAAAGCAAGCACATAGGTTCATCTCGTGCTTAGCGTTAATTTAACCGTGGATTTGGTCCACTGGTTACTTTTATGTATAACTGCTAGATGAAGTTACAGAACAAGTTTCCATTTTTTTCTTATGAATGTTACATCGCTTATGTCTTACCCTGTCCCTCCCAGCTAGGGGTTAGGGCTATGAGGTAGAGCTAGAGAAATTCAGGCCCTAAGGGTGGCCTGGGTGAGGTCAAGAGAAAGTGGAAAAGCAGATAAGGGCAAAGGTGAAAGTGGCTACAATGGAGAGGAAATCTGTGTGCTACCCAGTGAGGAGAGCAAATGGAGACCTTCAGACAGGGGGATGGGCCCGCCCTCGCAGCAAGACCAGGATCATGGGGTGATGGGATTATCATCCAGCCTTACATATGCCTGAGCCAATTCTAGGAGCAAATGTACACCATAAAGGCTGTCGGAGATCTCACAAAAGAATCCTTTCATCTAAAGTTTCGCTAAAACTACAGCAAATAGTTCCTTCTACTGTGCTGATCGTTGACATGGCTCAGAATAGGTTACATAGACAAGATTGGACAGAAAAACATCTGCTGCAGCCCCTCTTCCTTCCTCATGGTTTGTTGGTAAAAGGGCAGGATTTTCCCAATCCAAGCGATTGAAAGAGGTGACCCACTTCTATGGCTCATAATGGCAGTCAATGGTGCTGAGGTAACCTTGAAGGGAGGCTGCCAGCCTGTTGCTGTTTCTTCGAACCCATTCAAAATCATTCATTCGGGCCTGGCGGCGTGGCCTAGCGGCTAAAGTCCTCGCCTTGATCGTGCCGGGATCCCATATGGACGCCGGTTCTAATCCCGGCAGCTCCACTTCCCATCCAGCTCTCTACTTGTGGCCTGGGAAAGCAGTTGAGGATGGCCCAAAGCTTTGGGACCCTGCACCCGCGTGGGAGACCTGGAAGAGGTTCCTGGTTCCCGGCATCGGATTGGCACGCACCAACCCATTGTGGCTCAGTTGGGGAGTGAATCATTGGATGGAAGATCTTCCTCTCTGTCTCTCCTCTCTGTATATCCGGCTTTCCAATAATAATACAATCTTAAAAAAAAAAATCACTCATTCAAGAAGGGACAACAAGCTTTGCTGGTTCAGTCTTCACACCTAAAGCCTAGCTCTCTGATCCTGATCAATTGGCAGATCTAATTCAGAAGGTAAGTATAAGCTCTGGGCACCCCTCCAACAGACAAATGCACCCACTGGAGGGGACTGCCCTCCTGGACAAGGGCAGCCATAAGCATGAAAGAATTTGAAAATGTTCACACATGAAACAATTTCTTAGGGCAATAATGAGCAAGTAGCCTTGGCCCAGGGAGAGTTAGGCTCGCTCCTGGCATGGCTTTAAGTCCTGCATTCCAGGAATCACACTCCACTGGGCAGTTCCCTTCAGGGATAACCCTAATGGGAAAGGCCTGGAGTACCTCACGCTGCCCGAACAGAATGCTTGCAACTGGCGCTGTGCTCTGACTCCCCTTGAGCTGGGGGTGGTTTCCTGCCCTCTGAGCTGCCCAGAAGCTCTGGTTGGGGCGGCTGAGGTGGGCCAGGGCCAATGTCCTGAGCATCAGTTTTGCTCTTCCCTTGCCAAGCATTGTCGGAAAATAAATTAACCAATGTTACCGATGGATGCCAATCTGAACCGGGTCCCTCAGACCTTGAGTGCCTGAGCACCTAGGATTTCTAACCCTCGAAACTTCAGCATGTAATTTAGCGCCTTAAGCGCAGGATGATCAGGTTCCTCACCATTACTGCCCATGTTTAAGGACAGTAGAGGAGAGTGGCCCTCGGATACCCAGTCAGGTTGTCCGGCCAAGGAGATCCTGTGCAGAGTTTTGGGTAATGCCCAAGTGTCACATTGGACAGAAACCGCCAGTCCTCACACAAGTTCACCCCAGAGCCATGCATCCAAGGCCATCTCTCAAAGCAGGAGATGAGAGGTTAGGCGCAGCATTGTCTTTTTCCCTATCACCTACCTTAACTTCAAGTTGTCAGGGGATTCGACTGGAGATAAGCTGGGAATGGGTGGTGGTGTGTGACCACCTTCGTGCAGAGCTGTGGGGTGCCAAGGGTCACTTACGCAAAGTACACTACAGCTCGACGGGAGGATTACAGCACTAAAGGTGAGTCCCAAGAGAAGAAGGCGACCTGAAGAACCACAACTTGTGTGAGGATGTGCTTCACTCAGGAGGAGCGAGGAGGGGGCAGGGGTGGAGGGGAGGAGCAGAATGGGGGGCCCCTGCGGCTGGAGGAGAGGAGCAGAGTGGGGAGCTGCTGCGGGTGGAGGGCAGGGGAGCAAAGTGGGGGGGCCTCGGCTGGAGGGGAGGGTAGCCAGGGAGCAGAGCAGAGTGGGGCCCCTCGGCGGGAGGGGAGTGGAGGGGAGCCTGGGAGCAGATTGGAGCAGACTGGGGGGCCCCGCAGGAGGGGAGCTGCAGTTTGGAGGGGAGGTCACGGAGCTGAGCTGAGTAGGGGGTATCCTGCAGGGAGGGGGCTGGGGTCTCGCAGCAGACCAGAGCAGCAGAGCAGCAGAGCAACAGAGCCCCTTCCAAGCAAGGCGCCCCCCCCCCCGAGGAGGTGGCCAGGGTCCAGGAGCAGAGCGATTTCAAGGGAGAGGATAAGAGCCAGGGAGCAGAGCAGAGTGGGGCCCCATGGCTGGAGGGGAGGGGAGCCGGGGAGCGGATCTGAGCAGACTGGGGGGCCTGTGCAGGAGGGGAGCCCTGGAGGGGAGCCCCGGAGCAGAGCAGAGAGGGGGTTCCCATGAGTGGAGGGGAGCGGAGCCCCGGAACTGAGCAGAAGGGGTGGTCGCGGAGTGAAGCAGAGTCAGGGGGGATCCTGTAAGGAGGGGGCCGATGTTGCACAGCTGAGCCACAGAGCAGCAGAGCAGCAGAGCCACATTGGAGCAGGGCAGCATGGCAAGGAGGTGGGCAGGGTTGCGGAGCTCAGTGGAGCATAGCAGGAGAACAGAAGAGCAGAATAGCAGCAGAGCCCCTTCAGAGCGGGGCAGAACCGCGAGGAGTGGGCGGGGGTCCTCCAGCAGAGATCCTTCTGAATGGGAGGCCCAGCGAGGTGGGGGTGTGGTCGCTGAGCAGAGCAGCAGAGCAGCAGAGCCCCTTAGGAGCGGGGCAGACCCCACCGAGGAAGTGGCCAGGGTCCAGGAGCAGAGCAGCAGAGCAGCAGAGGCCCTTCTGAGCAGGGAAGCCCCGTGAAGCCCCACCAAGGAATGCTTCACCATCCTCCAGGGGCATCCTGGATTCAAGACTCTTTCTGCTGTGGACCACCTGTGGACCATCAGCTGCCACTGATGTGCCACCTGAACCAAGAAACCCCAATAGTTGACGTGTCTTCTCCACAGAGGCTTTCTCACCAGGAGAGGTAGAGTAGCAGCATGCCTAGATGCCTTGTTGGTGCCCGCTGCTCTCTCAACACGGAACAGCCAAAGTTGTGCCAGCAAGGGGGACAGGTACTTTCACCGGCCTGTTGAAGGAGCTGCTGAAGAAACTGGTAAGGGATGTTGTCGGGTGGTGCGGGTTTTGGTGGTTGGGGAGGGGCCCTATGGTGTCAAGCCTCAGCCTGTGAGGCAGTTCAGCTGTATGGGTGCTGCTTTAAGACCTGACAGCATCCTCTGCAGTCCAGCTCCCTGCTGATGGTGCTGGGAGAGCAGTGGAGGATGTTGCAGGAGCTTGTGCCCCTGTGGCCCTGTGCCCCTGTGGGACATGTGGAGGAAGCTTCTGGTGTCCAGGCTTGTCCTGGCCCAGCCACATCTGGCTCTGGTGGTGGTCCCTGGGGAAGTGAGGCAACAGATGCAAGAAAGATTGCTCTCTCTCCCTCTCTGTTCCTTTGTGTTTCAAACAAAACAGGACAGAACCAGACAGGCATGCAGGAGGGAAGAAAGCAAAAGAAAGCTGCTGTCCTGGGTGGTAGGGAGTGTGCTGTGTGCTGTGCTGTGTGCTCTAGACTGCTTTTGTCTGCCAATGCAGACCCCAAGGGTGTGCGTAGGGCTTCTGTCCTGGGACTTCTGTGCAACCTCTCCAAAGCGTGTCCTTGAGAGTGAATTTCTCTTAGGCTGGGTTTGTTTCCCTTGTTTGTGCAGGAGAGCCTGGAGGAGCATCCTGCAGTGAGTCTTGTTGTCTACGACAGGGCGCATAAGCTACCCTTTCTACCCCTGGTTGGCTGAGGCATTTTGAGCACTAGAAGGTCCAGCCCCAGCCATCCTAGTGTCAGGTGGGAATCCCGGACAGAATTCCTTTATATGTGTCCCTTGAAGATTGGGCTCCAAGGCCAAACAGCCCACATACGAAGGATCAGGAGGGGGTGGAGGATGCTTGTGGCCTTGCATCAGGCCGGGTCACTGTGCTAGGAAGTGGCTGTCTGTCTTCACCAGCAAGGTAGAACCTAGGGCACAGGGAGAAAACTAAAAGCTGGAGTTCCACGTCACGGTCCCCAGAGGCCCTGTGGGAAGTGGAGCCCCAACGTCAGCAAGCACACGAGCCCTATGGGAGCTGGAGTCCCATGTGAGCATGCCCACAGACATTCTGGGAGCTGGAGTCCCACATCAGTGTGCCCTATGGCCCTGTGGGACCTGGAGTCCCATGTCTGCATGCCCACGGGATCTCTTTGACCTCAATCCTAATTCAACATGCCCCAATCTCTGGGGAATCTGGAGTCCCACCTCAGCGTGGTCATGGACCCTCTGAGACCTGGAGTTACACACCAGGTGACTACCAGTAATCTTTTGCAGATGAGGTCTCCGGAAACCTTTCCAGGATCCAGCAGCAGAGGATCCTCCACCCTGCTGGGGTCCAGCAGCAGAGGATCCTCCACCCTGCTGTGGTCCAGCATCAGAAGGCCTTCCTCTGCTGCTGGTGTCTGGCAGCAGAGGACACTCCTCCCAGCTGGGGTCTGGCAGCAGATAACCGTTCTCCCTGGTGAGGTTCAGCAGCAGAGGACACTCTTCCCTGCTGGGGTCTGGCAGCAGAGGACCCTCCTCTCTGCTGGGGTCCTGCCTCAGAGGACCCTCCACCCGGCAGTTGTCCGGCGGCAGAGGACCCAACTCAGTGCTGGGGTCCGACAAGAGTGGAGCCCCCTCCGGTGCAGGTGTCTGGCACCAGAGGACATCCCTTTGCAGGGGTTTGGCATCAGAGGATTCTTCTCTCTCCTGGGGTCTGGCACCAGAGGACCATCCTCTTCTGCTGGGGTCCAGCAGTAGAGCACCCACCACTACTGTTGGACCCCAGCAGAGAGGAAGCATCAGAGGACCCTCCTCTCTGCTGGGGTCTGGCAGTGGAGGACCCTCCTGCTGCTGGGGTCCAACACAACAGGACCCTCCTCTCCTTCTGTGGTCTGACACCAGAGGACCCTTCTCTTCTGCGGGGTTCCGGCACAGGAGGAGCCTCCACCCTGCTGGGGTCCTGCAGCAGAGGACCCTAGTCTGATGCTGGGAATCGGCAGCAGAGGACGCTCCTCTGCTGCCTTTCCCCAGCCGAGAGGAAGAAGCAGATGACCCTCCTCTCTGCTGGGCTCCAGAACCTGAGTAACCTCCTCCCTGTTTGGGTCCGGCAGCAGAGGACCCTAGTCTCTGCTGATGTTCGGCACCAGAGCACCCTCTTCTTTGCTGAGGTCTGGGAGCAAAGGACCCTCCTCTCTGCTGGGGTCCGGGCCCAGAGAACCCTCCTCTCTTCTGTGGTCCTGCACTAGAGGATCCTCTTCTGCTCCTGGGGTTCCACACCAGAGGACCTACCTCCTGTTGCTGGGGTCCGGGCCCAGAGGACACTCCTCTACTGCTGGGGTCTGGCACCAGAGGGCCTTCTTCTGTTGCTGGTTTCTGGCAGCAGCAGATCCTTCTCCCAGCAGGGGTCCCACAGTGAAGGATCTCTACTGCTGCTGGGGACGACACCAGAGGACCCACCTCTCTGCTGGGGACCAGCGCCTGGGGACCCACCACTCTGCTGGGGTCCAGCAGCAGAGGACACACTCCTGCTGCTGGGGTCTGGCAGCAGAGGACACTCAGCTTCTGGTGGGATCAACAGCATAGAACCTTTGTCTCTGCTCAGGTATTCCAGCAAAGAACCATATTCTCTGCTGGTGTCCAGCACAGGAGGACCCTCCTCTCTGCTGGGGTCTGGCAGCAGAGGACCCTCCTCTCTGCTGGGGTCTGGCAGTAGAGAACCCACCTCCCTGCTTGGGTTCAGCAGTGGAGGACCCTCCTCTGCTGCTGGGGTCTGGCGGCAAATAACCCTCATCCCTCCTGTGTTATGGCAGCAGAGGACCCTACTCTCCTACTGGAACCCAGTAGCAGAGGACCCTCCTCTCTGATGGACTGGGGTCCAGCAGCAGAAGACCCTCCTCTCTGCTGCACATCAGCAGAAAGGAAGCCGCAGAGGACCCTCCTCTCTGCTAATGTCCAGCAGCAGTGGACCCTCCTCTGCTTCTGGGGTCCAGCAGCAGAGGACACTATTCTGCTGCTGTGGTCCGCGAGCAGAGGTCCATCCTCTGCTGCTGGAGTCCAGAAGAAGTGGGCCCTGCTCTGCTGCTGGGGTCCGGCTGCAGTGGACCCTCCTCTGCTGGACCCCAGCAGAGAGAAAGCAGCAGAGGACCCTCGTATTTGCTTGGGTTGAGCAACGGAGGACCCTCCTCTCTGCTGGGGTCCAGCATCAGAGGATCCTCCTCTGTGCTGGAGTCCAGCTCAGAGGAAGCAGCAGAGCACCCTCCTCTCTGCTGGGGTCCGGCACCAGAAGACCCTACTCTCTGCTGGGGTTCAGCACCATAATACCCTCCTCTCTGCTGAAGTCCGGCATCAGAGGACACTGCTTCCTGCTGGGATCCTGCAGCAGAGGAGCCTCAGTACTGGAATCCGGCAGCCAAGGACCCTCCTCATTGCTGGAATCCGCCACCTGAGGACCAACCTCCACTGCAGGAGTCCGGCAGCAGAGGACACCCCTCTGCTGTAGTCCGGCAGCAGAAGCCCCTGTACTCTGTTGGTTTCCGTGAGCCGAGGACCCTCCTCTGCTGCTGGGGTCCAGCAGTAGTGGACCCTACTCTCTGCTGGGGTCCTGCAGCAGAGGAACCCCCTGTCTTCTGGATTCCAGCAGAGAGGAAGTAGAAGAGGACTCTCCTCTCAGCTGGTGTCCGGCAGCAGAAGACCGTCCTCTCCTGCTGGCGTCAAACAGCACAGGACCCTGCTCTCCTAATGGAACCCAGTAGCAAGAGGACCCTCCTCTCTAATGGACTGGGGTCCAACAGCAGAGGACCATCCTGTCTGTTCGGGTCCAGCAGCAGAGTACCTCTTATCTGCTTGGGTCCGGCAGCAGATTACCCTCCTCTCTGCAGATGTCCGACAGCAGAGCACCCTGTCTGATGGCGTCTGGCAGTAACTGATCCTCCTCTCTGCTGGGGTACAATAGCAGAGGACCCTCCTTTCTGCTGTGGTCTGGCACCAGAGGACCCTCCTCTTCTGCTGGGGTCAGGGACCAGAGGACCATACTCATTGCTGGCATCCAGCACCAGAGGACCATCCTCTGCTGCTGGGGTCCGAAACCAGAGGACCCTCCTATCCTCTCTACCCCTGCAGAGAGGAAGTTGCAAAGGACTCCCCTCTCTGCTGGGGTCTAGTACCAGAGGACCCTGTTCTCTACTGTGGTCCAGCACCATAGGACCTTCCTCTCTGTTGGGGTCTAGCAGGAGAGGGCGCTTGTCTCTGCTAGGGTCCAGCAGAGAGGGAGCAGTACAGCACCTTCCTCTCTGCTGGGGTCCAGGAAACTCTTCTGCTACTGGACCCCAGCAGAGAGGAAGCTGCAGAGGAGCCTCCTCTCCTGCCTAACACCAAAGAGAGGAAGTAGCAGAGGACCATCCTGTTCTGCTGGTGTCCGGAAGCAGAGGACCATCCTCTCTCCTGTGGTCTGGCAGCAGAGGACACTCCTCCCTGCTGGGGTCCAGCAGCAGAGGACCCTCCTCTGCTACTGGTGTCTGGCAGAAGAGGAAGATCTGTTGCTGGGGTCCGGCACCAGAGGACCCACCCTTTGCTATTGGGGTCCAGCAACAGAGGACCCTCTTCTGCTGCTGGACTCTGACACCAGAGGACACTCCCAGCTGGCGTCCGGCAACAAAGGACCCTCCTCCGTGCTGGGGTCTGGCACCAGAAGACTCCTCTCTCTACTGGGGTCCAGCAGCAGAGGACCCTTCTCTTGTGCTGGGGTCTGGCAGCAGAGTACCCTCCTCTCTGCTAGGTTCCGTCCACAGAGGACCCTACTCTTTGCTGGGGTGTGGCAGCAGAATTCCCTCCTACTTGCGGTAGTCCAGCAGTAGAAGACTTTACTCTCTGCTGGGCTCTGGCAGCAGAGGACCCCCCTCTGCTGCTGGGGTCTGATAGCAGAGGACCTCCCTGCGCTGCTGGGGACTGACAGCAGAGAACCTCCCTGCACTGCTGGCGTTTGGAAGCAGAGGACGCTTCTCACTTCTGGTGTCCAGCAGCAGAGGACCCTCCTGCCTACTGGGTTTCAGCAGCAGAGGACCCTATTCTCACGCTGCACCACTGCAGCAGAGGACCCTTCTGTGCTGCTGGACCACAGAAGAGAGCAAGATGCAGAGGACCCTCATCTTCTGCTGGGGTCCGGCAGCAGAGGACCCTCCTCTCTGCTGCGGCATGGTAGCAGAGAACTCCCCTCTCTGAAGCGGTCCGGGAGAAGAGAACCCTCCTCTCTCTTGGGGTGCGTCATGAGAGGATCCTCCTCAGCTGCTGGGTTCGGGAACCGGAGGATTCTCCTGCTGGGGTCTGACTGCACCACAGGACTCCCCTTTCTACTGTGTCTAGTAACAGAGGAGCCTCCTCTACTGCTGAGGTCCAGCACAAGAGGACCCTCCTCAATGCTGGGGTCCAGCAGCAGATGACCCTCCTCTCTTCCACAGTCCTGCAGCAGAGAACCCTCCTTTTATGCTTGTTTCCAACAGCAGAGGACCCTCCTCTCCTTCTGGACCCCTGCAGCAGAGGACACTCCTCTGCATCTGAACCACAGAAGAGAGGAAGTTGCAGAGGAACATCGTCCCCTACTGGACCCCAAAGAGAGGATGCAGCAGAGGACCATCCTCTTCTGCTGTGGTCCAGGAGCAGAGGAAACTCCTCTCTGCTGGGTCCAACAGCAGAGGACACTGCTTTGCTGCTCGGGTCCAACAGCAGAGGAACCTCCACTGCTGCTCGGGTCCGGCAGCAGAGAACTCTCTTCTCTGCTGGGGTCCAACAGCAGAGGACCCTCCTCTGTTGGGTCCGGCAGCAGAGGACACTGCTTTGCTGCTGGGGTCCTACAGCAGAGGATTGCTGCTTGGGTACGGCAGCAGAGGACCCTCCACTGCTGCTGGGGTCCAGTACCAGAGGACTCCCCTTTGTGCTGAGGTCCAGCAACAGAGGACCCCCCTCTGCTTCTAGGGTCCGGCACCAGAGGAACCACTTGTGCTGCTAGGGTCTGGTACCCGAGGACTCCCCTCTCCTGCTGGGGTTCAGCAGCAGAGGACCTTCTACTCTGCTGGGGTCCAGCACAAGAGGACCGCCTTCTGTTGCTTGGGTCAGGCAGCAGAGGACCTGCCTCTGCTGCTGGACCCCAGCTGGTAGGAAGCTGCAAAGGACCCTCCCCTCCTGCTGGACCCCTGCAGCAGAGGACCATCATCTGCTGCTGGACCACAGCATAGGGGAAGTTGCAGAGGACCCTCATTCCCTACTGGACCCCAAAGAGAGGACACAGCAGAGGACCCTACTCTTCTACTGGCGTCCTGCAGCAGAGGACCCTCCTCCCTGCTGTGTTCCGGCAGAAGAGGACTCTCAACTACTGCTCGGGTCCGGCACCAGAGGATCCTCCTCTGCTGTTGTGGCTCGGCAGCAGACAATCCTCTTCCCTGCCTGTATCTGGAAGAAAAGGACCCTCCTCCCTGCTGTGGTCTGGCAGCAGAGGAACCTCCAATGCTCTTGGAGTACGACACCAGAGGACCCTCCTTCTGCTGCTGTTTTCTGGTACCAGAGGACCACCCTCTGCTGCTGGGGTATGGCACTAGAAGACCCCCCTCTGCTGCTGGAGTCTGGCAGCAGAGGACCCTCCTTCTGCTGGGTTCCGGCAGCAGAGGACCCTACTCCCTGCTGGGATCCAGCAGCAGAGGACACTCTTCCCTGCTGCAGTCCGGCAGTAGAGGACCTTCCTCTGCTCTTGGTGTCAGGCAGAAAAGGACCCCCATCTGCTGCTTGGGTCCAGCAAAACAGAACCCTCTATGATCTTAGGCCCGGCACAAGAGGACAACCCTTTCTGTTGGAGTACACCACCAGAGGTGCCTCGTCTCTGCTGGGGTGGATCAGCAGAAAATGCTCCTCTCTGTCTGGGTCCGGCAGTAGAGGACCCTACACTGCTGCTGCGTCCGACAGCAGAGGACCCTCTTCTTCTGCTGGACCCCAGCAGAGAGGAAGCAGCAGAGAACCATCCTCTCTGCTGGTGTCTAGCATGAGAGGACCCATCTCTCTGCTGGGATCCAGCAGAAAGGAAGCAGAAGAGGACCCTCCTCTCGGCTGGAGTCCCGTAGCAGAGGACCTTCCTCTTCTTTTGGGTTCAGCAGCAGAGGACCCTCCTCTCTGCTGTAATGCAGCACCAGAGGAAACTTTTCTTCTGCTGTGGTCCAGCAGCAGAGGAAACTCCTCTCTGCTGGGGTCCAGAAGCGGAGCACCCTCCTCTCTGCTGAGTTCTAGCACCAGAGGACATTCTTCTCTGCTAGGATCCAGCACCAGATGACCATCCTCTCTGTTGGGGTCCAACATCCGAGGACCCTCCTCTATGCTGGCGTCCGGCAGTAGAGGACCCTCCTCTCTTTTTGGGTCTGCCAGCAGAGGTCTCTCCTCCCTGCTGCGGTCGGGCAGCAGAGGACCTTCATCCATGCTGGAGAGCCTTGGATGAGCGTCCCGCACTGAGTGCTGATGGCCACAAGAGGGCGCCCAAAGCCGCCATTCGTTCTTTTCTTTTTTTCTTTTCCTTTTTTTTGTTTTTACAGGTTTATTTATTTTATTCCAAAGTCAGATATACAGAGAGGAGGAGAGACAGAGAAGAAGATCTTCTGTCCGATGATTCACTCCCCAAGTGAGCCACAATGGCTGGTGCACGCTGATCCAAAGCCGGGAACCTGGAGCCTCTTCTGGGTCTCCCATGTGGGTGCAAGTTTCCAAAGCTTTGGGCCGTCCTCGACTGCTTTCCCAGGCCACAAGCAGGGATCTGGATGGGAAGTGGAGCAGCCGGGATTAGAACAGGTGCCCATATGGGATCCCGGCTCGTTCAAGGCGAGGACTTTAGTTGCTAGGCTACGGCGCTGGGCCCCAAGCTGCCCTTTCTACTCCTGGTGGGCTCAGGCCTTCTGAGCTCTAGACAGTCCAACCCGAGCCATCCTAGCATCAGGTGGGTGTCCCGGACAGTATTCTGGTACACGTGCTGTTGAAAGATCAGGGCTCCAAGGCCGAACAGCCCACATACCAAAGCCCGGGAGGGGTGGAGGACGCTCGGGGCCTAGCATCAGCCCAGGCCTCTGTGATAGGAAGTGTCAGGGTGCCTTTAAGAGCAAGGCACTTAAAGAACCCTGGGAGGTGGTGTCCTATGTCAGCATGCCCACAGGCCCTCTGGGAGCTGGAGTCCAACACCAGCATCCTGGAGGCCCTGAGAGCTGGAATCCCGCACCTGTGTCCCACAGGCCCTCTGTGAGCTGGTGTTACACACCAGCCCACTGGGGTTGTACTGTGCCAGATGAGGTCCCGGGAAACCTTATCGCCACCCCCCTTCCTTGCAGAGCACCCTGAGATGTAGGCTCTGGGCGTTCTTTGGCAAGTGGAGCATCTCCCTGATGAGCTACCAAGAGGGCTTCATGGACTTTTATTTTTTTTTCATTCCAAAGTCCGAGATACAGAGAGGAGAAGAGGCAGAGAGGAAGATCTTCCGTCCGATGATTCACTCTCCAAGTGAGCTGCAACAGCCGGTCCCCTTGGGACCCCCTCTGCTGGGGCCTCAGCGAGAGGGTCCCCCTAGGAACTGCATCCTTTGCTGCTGGGGCCTCAATGAGAGGGTCACCCTCAGGACCCCCTCTGCTTGGGCCTCAGTGAGAGGGACCCTTTGCCCACCCTTCCCTCTCTATCTCCTGGCACATCTGCGAGAAGGTCCATCTCAGGAGCCCCTCTGCTGGGGCCTCAGGGAGAGGAACCCCCGGCGAACCCCTCCCTCGCTGCTGGGGCCTCAGTGAGAGGGTCCCACTCGGGACACCCTCTGCTGGGGCCTCAGCGAGGTGGAACCCTGGCGACCCCTCCCTGGCTGCTGGGGCCTCAGCAAGAGGTACCCCTCGGCACCCCTTCTCCTGGGGTCTCAGCTAGAGGGACACCCGGAGCCAACTAACCTTTCTGCTGGGGCCTAGGTGAGAAGGTACCACTTGGGACCCCCTCTGCTGCGGCCTCAGCGAGAGTGCCCCCCGAGCCCCCTTCCCTCTCTGTGGATGCCTCAGCGGGAGGGTCCCCGTCGGGACCCCCTCTACTAGAGCCTCAGCAAGAGTGTGTCTCTCGGACCCCTCCTCTCTCTCTACTGTGGCCTCAGCAAGAGGGTCCCCCTTGGAAGCCCTCTGCGGGGGCCTCATCGAGAGAGATCCTCATAGCCTGACCCTCTCTCTCTTTGGGGCCTCAGCGAGAGGGTCCACCTCAGGAACCCCGTCTTCTGGGGCCTCAGTGTGGTGTCCAAGGGTGTCAAGCCTCAGCCTGCCAGGCAGATGGCCTGTATAGGTGCTGCTTCAGGTCCTGGTTGTTTCTCCTGCAATCAGGCTCCCTGCTGATTATCCCGGGAAAGCAGTGGAGGATGGTGCAGGGGTTGTGCCCCTGTGCCCCATGAACCTTTATGACATGTGAATGAAGCTCCTGGTTTCTGGGCTTGTCCTGGCCCTGCCACAGCTGGCTCTGGTGGAAGTGAGCCAGCAGATGCAAGAAAGTTTGCTCTGTCTCACTCTCTGTTCTTCTGTGCTTCAAAGCAAACAGGACAGAGGGATACAGGCAGGCAGGAAGGAAGAGAAAGAAAGCTGCTGGCTTCCTGGGAGGGAGTGTGCTGTGTGCTGTGTACTGTGCTGTGGCTCTAGACTGCTTTTGTCTGCCAACGCGGACCCCAAGGACATGTGTAGTGTTTCAGTCCTGGGACTCCTGTGCAACCTCCCTGAAGAATGTCCTTGAGAGTGAATGTCTCTCAAGCCAGGTTTGTTTCCCTTGTTTGTGCAGTAGAGCCTGGAGAAGCGTCATGCAATGAGTCCTGCTGACCACGAGAGGGTGCGCAAAGCTGCCCTTTCTACCCCTGGTTGTCCTCAGGCCTTTTGAGCACAAGAAGGCCCAGCCAGAGCCATCCTAGTGTTAGGTGGAGGTCCATTACAGTGTTCCTGGATATGTGTCGCTGGAAGATTGGGGTCCAAGGCAGAACAGCCCTCATACCAAGGTCCAGGAGGGTTTGGAGGACGCTTGTAGCTTTGCATCAGCCTGCGCCTCTGTGCTAGGAAGTGGCTGTGTGCCTTCACCAGCAAGGTACAACCTAGGGCACGGGGAGAAACCTGGGAGCTGGAGTCCCACATCAGTGTGTCCATGCACCCTGTGGGAGCTGGAGTCCCACATCAGCGTGCACACAGGCCCTCTGAGAGCTGGAGTCCCACATCAGCATGCCAACAGACCCTCTGGGACCTGGAGTTACACACAGGCTGACAAGCCCTGATTTTTCACAGATGTGGTCCCCAGAAACATTTACACCACCTCCTTTCCTAGCTGAGCAACCCTAGGTAGGCCCTTGGCTTTCTTTACCAAGTGGAGCAGCTCCCTGATGGGCTGCGGAGAGGCCTTCATGTGTTTTTGCATGTGTGGAGTGGCAGTTATGGTGATACAACACGCAGCATTCCTCTGCCTAGCTTGGTGGGTGTGTGCTGTGTGCTGTGTCCTGTGGTTCTAGACTGCTTTTGTCTGCCAATGCAGACCCCAAGGGCATACGTAGGTCTTCCGTCCTGGCACTCCTGATTTTTCCAGAAGGGATAAGTAAGTGTGAAAGAGGCCTTTATAGTGATTGAATTGAGAAAACAAGTGTAAAGCAATATTATTCTAGGCACATCGGGATATATATATATATATATATATATATATATATATTTATATTTATATTTATATGTATATATATAGCGCCATATTACCAATTTTTCATCTGGTTGCTACACATTCCTGATCTCTATATGTACTTGTTCTTTTACTTCTACTAGAATTTCTTTTCCTCTTTGTATAAATATCTACCTGTAACATTTTTCCAAATCCAGTTTATAAAGTGCCGTGTCTGTGCAGCTGTACTCATACATAATCTCTTTCTCCCACTTCACACGCACACACACGCGCGCGCACACACACACACACACCTATAGTGTACAGCACTAGTTTCTTTGAGACATAATCCTTAGCAAACACCATATTCCTCATGGATCTATATAGCACCATGCCATTTGCAGTATATATTTGATGAATCAATGAAGACTAGATTGTGGAGACTAGTATTTGAAGTATTCAATTTCTGAATCTTCCATTTTAATATGATTAAGTAGTAAGCAAAACTAGGTTTCTGAGGACTGAGGACACATCCTTGAGTGCCAGTATATAAGTGTAGCAGAATGGATTAAAGTGCAGGTATAAACTTTGGGATCCAGCCTTCCTGAGACTGCATTATGATTCTGTCACTAATAGGCTGTATTAGCTTGGGCTAGTTACTTTCTTCTCCTTACCTTCTTGCATCTGTAAAATGTGGGTGATCATAGTAGTTACTTGATGGAATGATGGCTGAATAATCAAGTATTCCAAGAACGCAGTGACTGCTCTATGAAAGTTCACTGCTGGGAGAATCAAGATGGCAGAATAGGGTAAGCACACGTTTAAACAGATGGAGAAACATTTAATCAGGATGAAGCAGAGAGGACACATTCCAGGAAATAGAGAAAAGAACAACAGCAGAGGGATACCTGGAGACTGACAGACACAGGAAAGCAGCAGACACAACGGTGTGGTGTTGCAGTGATGGATACTCCAGCGGCATTCAGCTGACGGTAATCGGAACTCCACCAGCAAATAGATGGGAAGGGACTTGCACTGGGAACTTGGGAGGTGAACCCAAAGAACTGGCCGTCCTGCTGGTCCATTTGATTTGACCAGGAGCAGAGACAGAGCAGCAGATCCCAGATGGGCAGTGCGAGAACAGGGTGGATTCACAGCCCAGTCAGCCCCATAGAGCCGAATTGGGCGCCATTTTGCGTAAGGAGACAAAAGCAAGGGAAAGGACTGAGCATAAGTTGAGCTGGGAGTGAACTCGTTTCTTCTTTTTTTTTTTTTGCATTTTTTTATTTATTTTTGAAAATTATATTGTTGACAATCTTTACATAGTTAATTACGGTAACAAGGTTCAGGAGCTATAGGGAGGTGGGTAAGACTATTATGTCCATATTGTTTCCTTCTTGTATCTGAGGTAAAGGGGGTTATTGAGGGAGAAGCCCCTCCCAGTTTCCCACCCACCCCAAGTCCCGGATGTGGGGCATGCTCTGAGATCCTTGCTCAAGTGGTTTTAATAGTTCATCAGTTATGAATCACTGCCATTTTCACCACTCCAAGCACGAGGGGGTTGTTGAAGAATCCACTGATTGACATAATCATAGAGTCTTCATTTGCCCAGTATTTCGCTGGCAACATAGAGCTGAGGTGGTTGATTGACTTGTTCTTTCTTCTGTCTTTTCTTGGCCAGGGCTCTGAGTCCAGCATTTCGATTGGGGAGAACCCCAAAGAAATTGTGAGGTATTTATAGACCAGATTCTCATATGTTCTAGCAAGCACAGGGCCCGGCACAGTCCATCTCCTGGATCAGCTGGTGGTTGCAATTGCTGGGTTGGTTCTGTTTTCAGGCCCAACATAAACTGGGACCAATGGCTGTTGCAGTCCAGCCTGGTTCTGCCCAGCACATACTAGGCCCTCACATATACCAGTGGGAGCTGCAGCCTAGTCAGAGCGACCCACAATAACACCCAGCCACGCGGCTAGGGGAGGGGAGGGGGCGGGGCGCGGCGCAGCTTCAGACCCCAGCCTTGCCAGGAGGGGATTCCTCTCCCCGCGCAGGTGGAGACCACTGCCACAAAGGGAGGGGAAGGGGGCGCTGCGTGGCTAGAGAGCACGGGAGACAGGGCCACGGTCCTCACTCTGGACCCCGCGAGACAGGGCCTGGTCCTCTCTCCAGACCCCAGGAAGCAGGGCCCCGGTCTTCCCCCTGACACCTTGGACAGGCCCTGGTCCTCTCCAGAACTCTGAGACAGGGCCCTGGTCCTCTCTCCGGAACTGGAGACAGGAGACTGGACCCCGGTCTTTTCCCCGGAACACGGTAGACAGGGTCCTGTCCTGTATTGGAGCCCAGGCGCCTCGGGTGCGGGGGGGTTTCCAGCAGTGGCAGCTACCCTAGCTGCGGCTCCCATGGGACTCCAGCAGCAGTGGCGAGGGGAGGGGGCGCTGCACTCCTGGAGAGCCCAGCTGTGCTGCCAGGGGAATGGAAGGGGCACTGGGCAGCTGGAGAGCCCAGGTGCAAGGGAAGCGGAGGGGGCGCAGCAGGGCAGGAGACCCTCCCCCGCGCCGAGAGGGGATCTCCAGGAGCAGCTGGGACCCTCGCCTCGGGTGCTGGGGTTCTCCAGCAGCAGCGATGACCCTCACCGCGGCTCCTGAGGGTCTCCAGCAGCAGCGGCGACGAGGGGAGGTGTGGGGGGCTGCGCGGCTAGAAAGCCCAAGCTGAAGGGAAAGGGAGGGGGCGCTGCATGCCTGCAGCCCCTATCCATGCCACGAGGGGACAAAGCCAATTGTTTTTTGCAGCCCTAGGCAGAGAGAGCCGACCCCTTGCTGTGCGTCACTGCTAGAGGAGGCAATTTGGAACCAGCACAGCTCCAAACTCAGACACTGCTTTCCCTGGGATGCGCCGGGGTGGGGGGCCGCCAGCTAGGAGCTGGCGGGTGTGGGGGAAGCAAATGTGTCTCAGGCGCGCATCAGCCTGAGACCATGAAGGATTATCCGCGGGATTATCCGCGCGGTCCACGCGGTCCAGCCAAGGGCACAGGCAAGCCTGCTTAGTTGGCTAGCTTTCAGAGCAGCTCTCCAGAGGCAGCGAAGTTGTGCTCACCAACGGGAAAAAAAAATCCGGAAGGCGGGGGAACAAAGCTTGGTTCATTCTCAACATCGCACGTCCCGGGGACTCTATTGCCCCTTGGCTTTACTCAGAGTTTCTGCTTAAGGTCTCTCTCAGCTAGTCCAGGCGGCAGGGAAGGCACCAGTCTCCTCCTTGGGGCGGGGGGTGGGAGGTTTCGCCCCACCCGCCTTGTCTTTCTTGTCTTTGCTGCTGGACTGTGCCGGGTTCTGCCGCCTCAGCCTTCCCGCGGCTTTTGTGTTGTCTTCCAAAGTTAGATTAACATTCCTGCCTTGAAATTTTTAAAAATATCGTTATTTTGGTAAATGTGCTACTTTACATCCATAAGTGGCTTGAAAATAACTCCAGAAAGTCACTTATAATTACCACTGAAAAAGCATGAAAATTAGCTTCTGATCTTGTGCAAACCTGGTTAGGTTTATTGGCTCACCCCTTTCAGAGTGTGACTACAGGATACTCACCCTTCAAAAATCAAACTTTCAAAAAAGATTTATTTATTTTTATTGGAAAGTCAGAGATACAGAGAGGAAGAGAGAGGAAGATGTTCTGTCCTATGATTCACTCCGCAAGTGACCACAACTGCTTTCCCAGTTCACAAATAGGGAGCTGGATGGGAGCGGGGCTGCTGTGATTAGAACCATATGGAATCCTGGCACGTTTAAGGCGAGGACTTGAGCCGCTAGGCCACCGCGTTGGGCCCCCAAAATGAAACCTTTTAACGTAAAGAAAACTCGATTTCTAAATGCGTCCTAAGAATCTACTAAAGATACAAATTCTCCTGTGTATTGTTTGAGAACAGTAAGAGCATCTAATTCTGTGTTGCTATAAAATGTCTGGTAAAAAAAAAGGAAGCTGATCAAAGTAAAAATGTAATTAATAATAGTTATTATATTTTACTGTCCCCTGAAGATTTGCATGTATTGCTACTGTAGAGTTCCAAACAATACATAAAATACATTTTCCCCAAATCATGCCCCCAACCTTATCTGAAAATAATTGATGATAGAGCTGGTGACGTGGCCTCAAGGACTAAGCCACCATCGGCATCATCAACATCCCGTGCAGGTGCTGCTTTGGGTCCAAGCTGCTCTACTTTCAATCCCTCTTCCCACACTAGTACCTGGGAAAGACAGCCCAAGGATCACACTGAAAGTGTGAGGGGAAGCCTGTGTTGACTAAAGGAGACTCCAGTTGCGTCCTCTATAGCTTTTGATGTGGACGCATGTACATGCCACTGCATGAAATAGCACAGCATCTAGTAACAGTGTCTGTTGATTTTTACTCAAGGGGTACTTCCAGTGGAAGCGTCATTTTTAAAAAGAAAAATCATAAAGGAAAAAGAAGGAAGGAAGGAAGGAAGGAAAGAGAGAGAGAGAAAGAAAACAAACTTTGAGGGTGGGCATGATGGCCCAATTGGCTAATCCTCCAATTGTAAGCACCAGGACACTACTGATTCCTGTCCTGACTGTTCCAACTCTCTTCCAGCTCCCTGCTTGTGGCCTGGGAAAGCCTAGAGGATGGCCGCAGTCCTTGGGACCCTGAACCTACATGGGAGATCTGGAAGAAGCTCCTGGCTTCGAATCAGCTCAGCTCTGCCCTTCGGGGTCATTTTTGGAGTGAACAAACAAATGGAAGATCCTTCTGTCTCTCCTTCTCTCTGTAAATCTGCCTTTCCTATAAAAGTACATTTTTTAAAACTCAAACTGCAGTTTTATTTTTTTGCTACTGTATTCACGTGTCTTTTTTTTCAAACACCCCTTTTCTGCCACTCACGCAGAAGGGCATTTAAGCAAAGCAAAATGAAAATATCTCTATGGTCTCGGGAGCGTTGTTGTAATTTTAGGGGCAGGCCTGGTTCTTGGCAGGGAAAGAGTGTAGCTTGGATCCATTCCAATCAGGGCACAAAAATCAGCTCTAAGGGCTTTGACGCGTAGAGAAAACGCTTCACCAGCTCTGGCTTCGTAATTCCGCATAGGAGGGAAAGATTTCACCGAGTTCCTGTTCCAGGAATCACCATTTTCTGTGGGTGCGCCTGTGAGCGTGCGCCCAGGGTTCCCGACCTGAGTTAGGCGCGCATGTGTCTTGATTTCAATCGGAGTTTTTGTAGGTTTCAGCGGCCTGTCCATCAACTAGTATTTCTGGAGAAGCTCTAAATCCAGACACCTGCGACTCAGCGTCCTCCACCCGCCCGACTCCTGGGAGGTGGAATGGAGAATAGCGCAGGTGTGTGCGCTCAGGTGAGCTGCGCGCCCGGGGCCAGGAGCCGGGGACCAGGGACCAGGGACCAGGGACCAAGGAAGGCCAGCGTCGGGCTGGAGGGGCACAATGCCGCGGGTGAGTGACCCCAGTGGAACCCGAGTCCACTGAGCCCTGGTCTCTCGGCCACTAGCCTGGCGGGCTGAGTTTTAAGCTGCCGGGGAGGCTCTGAGCTCAGGGGATGGGGCAGCGGGTCCGGTCTGCGGCTTCAAGCTCCTTAGGTTTAATCTGAGTGTTTGGGTGGCGGCGGAATGGTGATCTAGTTCCTTGCTACTACAGCGCTCCGGAAGGGGGGGATTCAAGTTAGAAAGCGACCGGGCAGATTTTTTCAAGTCGCTCTCTCCGGGTCCAGACCCATGGTCCCAAACGCTGGGACTCCAGAAAACTTTTGCGACTAAGTGAAGACCTCCTAAGGCACCCGCGGTGCGGTTCTGCCCGAGTTGCAACATTCGTTTAATTGGCGTTAATTAGAATACTCCGTTGGTGAAAAAGTCAGTCTGGATTTGGGTCTTTGACTTCATATCCCTTGTTTTCGCGTTCATAAATAGTGGTGATAGAATATGACAAAAGTACACCGTTGGGGAATTTTTTGGTCAAGTTCAAGAAGTAGCACCGTTACCTCTGTCTAGACTTCAAAGTGGACTTTAAAATACTGTGTGTCTCACACTTTCCAATTCCATTGTGAGGGTGAAGTGAGCAGGGAACATGGAGTTTTTTAATGTGGTGGTAAGGTGTTGCAAAACCAGGGCTTGTTTCCTGAAAAAAAAAAAAATAGAGAGCTCAGACAATTACCAAAATTTCTGGACATTTCTCTTGTGGTTTGATTCTTGAAATTTTCAGTATGGGAGCCCTTCGGTGTTGTTTACATTTGTACAGAAAACAGACTCCTGAGTAGAGACCCTTTGTTTAGTTTGTACTTTGCAACCTGACATTTGACAATGGTTGGTTCTAAACAGTTGTGCTTTATCGGCACGATGGAGTTTGGCTTTTTTTTTTTGTAAACTTGTTCAGTTAGGATGCACTTTGCTGGTAATCTTCGTGCTGTATTTGTAAAGTTTTGTTTTGAAATGCTGTTTTACTCTGACCTGAAAGAAATGGAACGTACAGTTAAAATTTTGTGTTGAGGGAAACAATAGAAGGCTTAAAAAAAACTTTGAAGTGGGATTCTTTGAATGTTTAAGTCTTTTTTTTTTCACAAGCTGCTTTCTTGGTAAAGACTGTTTCTTGTTGTTTGTGTGGGTGAGTTCCAGCCCCTTCCCTGTTCCCCAGGGGCCATCAGCACAATGGTCCCTTCAGTTCTCAAGCCAGAAGCAGAGAAATCTATCCTTTCCTGAATCTCCCCCATCCAGTGTATCCACGCTTCTGGTCAGTTTTCACCGTCAGCCACCCTGAGCGCCCTAGGCTGCAGGATCCTGTGCCTTAGTGCTGTGCTGGATGTAAGCAGCCAGAAATGAACCAAGCTCAAGCAGTGCTTGCCCACATGATTGTGGCAGAGTCAGGGAGGCAGGTTCCCAGCCAAGAGGAATTAGGTGTCAGAATGGGAAAGCTTTGGAGATGCAAGGAGGCACTGGCTTCCTTTACAACGGGTAGCCCTGGAAGATCTACCTGACAAGCTGAGATGGGGAGGAACCAGTCACAGGGAAAGGGGCAGGGAGACTGCAGCCTGGCCTTGGAACAGTTGTGCTGGGAAGGGCTTGGCTTATCCGAGGACTCGGCAGCAAGGGAGGGTTGACCTAGAAGTCAGCCAGAGATCAGACCACGCAGAGACCTGCAGATGACAGCCAAAGGTTTAGGTTGATTCTGAGAGGAGGGACAGCCATGGTAGAGTTTTCAGCAGGCAGGACTGGGGCTGCCAGGTAGAGGATAGGAGTTGCAGGATAGGAGGTAGAGGATGAGAGTAGGAGGCCCCGCTGGGTGCTCTCCGGAGGTTTGACCTCAGCTCCAGGCATCCTTTAGAGGTGATAGTTAAGAATGTTACACAAGTGTATGTACTTAAAACAGGTCTTGGATAATGTTTAGTTGGAAACAAATCAATCTCAAAATGGCCAATTTGTGAATTCATCAGCTTCCATTGTTTGTAATGGAATTTTAATTTTTTTCTACTAGGATCATTTGTGTGACTTTATGAGCATTTTAGGGTTATAAGATTGCCAGCATTGCTAAGAATTTTCACCTGTAGGATCACATGTTTCCAGTCAAGTGGGTCTCCAACTTTAGGGTGTGTCAGCATCACGGGACAGGCTCTCTGCTGCCTTTGAGTATTAACAAGCCGAGAAACTTCGATCACTTGTTACGTGATTGCCTCCTATTCAACACTGTTCCATGCTGACCTCTATTTCACATTGAATTATCACAGATAATATGAACTAGAGATATTATAGAATGTTCTGGGGTGAGGAGTAATTTGCACACTGTTGCCTTTCCAGCTTCAGTCACTCATTACCGATGCATTTGATGGTAATAGATTTCAGAAAATCAAAGAATACTTTGAACAGAAAGAGAGCCATTCCCCTCAAAAATACAGTCGTCTGCTCTTACAAAAGCTTGATAGCTCCATCAATAAGGCAAGTATGTTTTGCTTTCTGGTGTGCCCAAAGTACCTGCGTTGAACTGCCGACGTGAGTGGTGACGCAGTGTGGTCTCCTGCCTAGGAGCTGGATGAGCATGCCTTTGGGCATATCTCCCTGCTGCTCACCTGTGTTCGGCAGTTCTTCATGGATGGTCCTGAAGAAGATGAGCCTTTACTAATTCAGCAGGGACTGATCCCAAAGATAAGTGTCACCTTGTCACTGCTTGAAGCTCTGGGTAACCTGAAGGATTAGGGTGGGTTTAGTTGTGTTACATTATTCTGTCCCATGGAGACCAAATCAGAGAAGAAATCAGTATCCCCACTTTGCCACATCTGTATCCCCACTTTGCCACATCTGTATCCCCTCTTTGCCACATCTGTATCCCCTCTTTGCCACATCTGTATTCAACAAATATATGGTGGGGAGGGAGATGGAATGGTGACAAAAAATAGTTTTTGACGGGGAGAGCTGGAGTGGTGACCAAGGTATTTTATTTTTAAAAAAGATTTTTTTTATTGCGAAGATTTACAGAGAGAAGGAAAGACAGAAAGATCTTCCATCCGATGGTTCACTCCCCAAATGACCATAATGACCGGAGCTAAGCTGATCCGAAGCCAGGAGCCAGGAACTTCTTCTGGGTCTCCCATGCAGGTGCAAGGTCCCAAGGCTTTGGGCTGTTCTGTACTGCTTTCCCAGGCCACAAGCAGGGAGCTAATGGGAAGTGGAGCAGTCAGGATACCACCCGGCACCCTTATGGGATCCTGGTGGTTGCAAGGCCAGGATGTAACCACTGAGCTATCACACTGTGCTGAACCGAGGTATTTTAAAGCATAGCTTCATGGGATAGTGGACAGTGCTTGCCACCTTCTGTAATGCCAAGCACGGGCACCAATTTGCTCGACTTCCAATCCAGCTACCTGCTAATGTGTTTGGGAAAAGCAGCAGCAGATGGCCCAAGTGTTTGGGCCACTGCACCCCATTGTGGGAAACCAGGATCCAGTTCTAGCTTTGCCAGCGCAGCAGCTTTCTGGGGGTGGGAGGGGGGGGAGAGAAGCAAGGAGAAGGAGCTATTTTCTCAGAGAGAGAGAGAGAGAGCTGTCCATGTGTGTGTGTGTGTGTCCCTGCTTCTGTTACTCTTTCAAATTTTGTTTTTTTGTTTTTTATTAAGAACTGACCTCCCTCAGTTGAGGTCACTTCTTGAGGGGAGGTCCTGGGGTAAGTTGGATCACATTAACATAAAAGAGCATGGAATTTTAATCATGAATTTAAGGATGGAGAAAATATAGTTTCAGAAGACAGATGATTCAATTCTTTTGATTTTTGGACATCATCGCACCAAAAATGTTTCTCTGAGCTTTGAATTAAACATACCATTTTGTTTCCTTTAACGCACTAAAGGACTCAGTAATATTTTTTATAGACAGTGGATGATTTGGAACATAATTATGTTTCTTGCTATTGGGATACCACTTGCATTTCTAAATTTTAATATTTATTGCAAAGGTGAGGAGGTTGCAGACCATTGTGGACTTTTGATTAGGATGGAGAGGGTTGGGTTTGGGGGGCAGTGGGATGGCTGAGAAAAATGTTCCTGCCTTCCCTCCTCTGTCCACAGGGGAAGAGGGTTGGAAGAGTAGAGAGAGAAGGTGTGCCACTCCTTGCCAGGCTACAGTGGTGCCAAGGGATGGAGATGGTTGTTGGCTGTCTCCTGAGGGACCCTGACGGGGGTGCAGGGGAGAGAGAATGTCCTGAGGGAGTTATTTCTCTTGGCTTCTTGCACAAGAGGTGAGAAATTCTAAGGTCTCTTGGCTGCCCGCATCTACCTCAGTGTGCCCACAGACTTAGGCATTCATGCATTTGGAAGGCAAAGTGCCAGAGGGGACACAAAGAAAGATGTTTCATCTGTTGATTGATACCACTACAGCCAGCGCTGGACCAGGGCAAAAGCAGGAGCTGGGAATCCCTGCTGGGTCTCCCAAGCAGGTGGCACTTGGTCCATCCTCTGCTGCTTTCCCAGGTGTAGTGACAGGGAGACAGGGGAAGCAGAACAGTTGGGATGCCAGCACCGCAGGTAGTGGCTTAACCCAGTGTGCCACAGCTCTAGGCTCCCAGGTGATTGAATCTAAAGTGAAGGTTTTTCTGATGTAAATGCAGGAAATGTCTCAGACCTTGCCTATGTTACAGTCAGCAGTCACGTGGAGAGAGTTAACCATTGCCTGGGCTCTGTCACCAGCAATTTTGATTTCCTGGGTCTGGGATCAGGGAATTTTCAGATAGTGCCAGCTTTTACCAGTTCCCATTGAGGCTTGTTTGTGATGTTCAGCAGGGTGCTTGATTCTGAAATGCAGTGTTCAAGGCTCTGTAAGGAGCTGTTTATCCAAACTCCTGCTCAGCAAGAGCCGTTTACTCTTCTGACCTGTCTCAGCAAAAAATGGTCTTCAGATGGCCTTTGCTTTATTGAGTAAATATATTCTAGGAAGGTGACAGAAGTTTTGTTTGTTTTTTCTGACTTACTGATATTTTTGTTGGAAATGGAGATTTGCAGAGAGAAGGACAGCTGGAGACCCAGAAGCAGCTCCTGGTTTCCAAATGGCTCAGTTTCTGCTGTTGGGGCCATTTGGGGAATGAACCCACAGTTGGAAGATTTTTCTTTCTGTCTCTCCTTCTCTCCATGTCTGCCTTTTTCGTAAAAATAAGTCTTTTTTTTAAAGTTTGTTATAAATTATTCCCATCCTAGCAACTTAATATGAAATCGAATATATATTTCTATGAAAAGTCAAACCTTGTTTTAGCCAGCTGTGTTTGACATAAGAAAGGTAGCCAGGCCTGGGCCCATTGAGTGCCATCAGGGTGGCACTGGGTGGAGCCGTTCCCAGTTCTGCATCTCCGTTGACAGGTTGCTTTCTGCACGTTTCCCCCTGTGTTGGGAAGATCCGTTGAGCTCAGTCCTGTCTTGCCAGTCCCTTCTGGAGCTTTCTGGCATCCATCCTGGCTAAGTCTTCAATTCCTGCTGAGAACCCGAGAGCTTAGGAGGCTCCTGGAGGTTTCTGGCTCCATGATGAGTCTTCCGCATGGCAGATGTGAGAGCCAGGCCTACCTGGACATGTGCAGGGAAGAGGAGCTTTAGTCCCATTCTGGTCGCCTGAGAAAATCTCCTAGAGAATTTTCATTGACTAGGCTGCAATTACTCAGTCCTGTGTGGTTCCATCTGCCTTTTCTGTCTCGGCTACATAGTTTCCTGGTTTGAGAGGATGACAGGATTTCTGACCATGGAAGACCTGGTCTCAGATGTATCTCTGATCAGTGCGACAGAAGACTTCCTGGACACTGCTATGGTAAGGCTCTGGGGAACTTCACTGTGCATGCCCCCTTGAAAGTGGACAGGAATAGCAAAGCTTCATCCAGGTCTCTTCCACGGGTACAGGAGCCCAAGCACCTGGGCCATCCTTTGCTGCTTTCCCAGGCGCATTCACAGGGAGCTGAATCAGAAGTGGAGCAGCCAGGACTCAGAACAGCTGCCATCCAGGAGGCCACTCTGTAGGTGGTGGGGGAGCATGCTACATCACAGTGCTGGCCCCTCGAGATTATTTTCAAAGCCTGAATTTCTGTAAGATGTGCGTTTCATTAAAAGACTTTATTATCAGAGTATCATTTAAAGAATAACTGTACATCAACACACATGTCCGTGTTAAAAGAAAAATGGCTTATTTACATATGTACAAATAGCCACTTGCTCATTGTATTCAGGAGGCTGAGGTTCACGTAAGCTTTCTCGAAAGTTCTTTAAGGGCACCCTCTGCCTATGAGGGCACCCTCTACTAACATGAACGTTACAGTTTAGAATGCTGCTTTAGAATAATAGCTGAAACCTTTCTTTTTATTAGGTTATTTCCAGATGCAGTAGAAAAGGTAAGTCTATTATTAGCTACCAATTGGCTACCTATTTTAATTAATATTACAATACAGAGACTATTGAAAGTGGGGTTAAATATATTTGAATTTATTGAGAAAGCATATGATAGTGTTGAAATACATTTTGTTGTGAAAACCTGTTTATTTGCCTGGTTGTGTTTGTAGTTGCTGCTGTCGCTAAATGGCTGCTAAGCTTTGTTCAAGTCGTGAAAAACCAGGTTGGTCATTGCACACCAGCAGCATGGTCAGTGCTGTGGTTCCCACTGAGGCAGCACCGGGGGCTGGTAGGTCCTGAGAGGATGGATTGGGAAGTTTGGCCGTCTCAGCTCTCCTGTTTCTGGGTAATCTCTTTGGCATGTGGCCACTGAAGTGCCATCTGCCACAAAGCCCTCCTCATGCCACCACAGTTACTCAAACCTAGAGGCAGACCAAGAGGAAAACCAGGCCAGTGTAGCTGTTGCTGACTTGACCTGAATTTGCTTTGGCTGCTTTCCTCCTTTAAGAGTATAAAGGTAAGGATTCTAGAAAAGGAAACTGGGGACTAGGTGGTTGATTTTTTTTTTTTCCAACGTGGCTCACAGAAAAGACGATTTTGATACTTTCAGTTATTATGAACTCCAAGGTATATTTAAAACATTGGACCATTTCAGAAACTGGGGACCTCTTGCAACAGATACATTCTTTTTGTGTGATACACCTTTTTGATTTTCATGTTCAAGAGTGGTTATTGACGATGTCTGGTCACGGGGGATTTCAGACTTGTTACCAGCTGTGCTGTGTTTGTCAGAGGTCTTCACCATCTGTCAGTGGACTCCACATATCTTCAAGTTAATTTTTTTTGTGAACTTCCTAAATGATAATTGTGGTCTTTAAAAATTGGCAGAAAAAGTATTTTCCATTGTGTATTTGGACATTTGTAGCCCCAATATTCATGTAAAGAGACTTGGAGTGAGTGGACAGTTGGAGAATGAACCAACTGATGGGAGCACTTTCACACTGCTGCTGCTATCTGCTTCTCTGTCAGACTAAACTCTTGCACAATCTTAATTTTTATTGTAATACACAAATGTAAGAAGCATATGGAAATAACAGGAAATTGTGGGGCCAGTGTAGTGGCTCAACACACTAACCCTTCACCTGCAAGCACCAAATTCCCATGCGGGCACTGTCCCAGCTGTTCCATTTCCTATTTAGCTCTTTATTTATGCCCTGGAAAAGCAACAGATGATGGCCCAAAGCCTTAGTATCCTGCACCTACATGAGAGACCTGGAAGAAGCTCTTGGCTCCGTATTGGATTAGCTCAGGCTCTTGTGGCCTTTTGGAAGGTAAACCAGTAGATGGAGAGACAGAGTGAAACATCTTCCTTCTCTCTGTAAGTCTGCCTTTCCAATGGAAAAATATATACATATATATTTAAAAGCCAGAAGCTAGGAGTTTCTTCTGGATCGTCCATGTGGATGCAGAGTCCCAAGGCTTTGGGCCATTCTCTGCTGCTTTCCCTGGCCATAAGCAGAGAGCTGAATGGGAAGTGGAGTAGCCAGCACATGAACCAATGCGTATATGGGATGCTGGCAATTGGAGGTAGAGGATTAGGCAGTTGAGCCATAGCACTGGCCTCAAAATAAGTATTTTGGAAAAACAAAAGGAAACTAGGGAGAATCAAGATGGCAGAATAGGGTAAGGACATGTTTAAACAGAGAAATGTTAGCCGATGTTAAGGAGAGAGGACACATTCCAGGAAATAAGAGAAGGCAGAATGACAGCAGAGGAGCACCTGGAGAGTGACAGACACAGGAAAGCAGCATATACAACAGTGTGGTGTGGCAGTGACTGATACCCCAGCAGTACTCAGCCAGCGGTGACCTGAACTGCACCTGCAGTGAGAACTCAACTGGCAACAAGGTGGGAAGGGGCATGTCCCCAGAGCTCAGGAGGTGAACCCAAAGAACTGCCTGTCTACTGATCTGTTGGATTTCACCAGGAGCAGAAACAGAGTGGCAGGTTCCAGACAGGCAGTGTGGGAACAACATGGACTTCAGGGCCTAGTCTGCCTGCTAGAGCCAAAGCAGGCAGCATTTTGTATAGGAAGGCAAAGGCTGTGATAGGACAGCACTGTGCATGCACTGAGCTGGGATGAACTCATTCTGGCTCAGTGAACTGCAACAATGTGGCATCCTACAGGTTCCACCCAAGACAGGTCTGCTTAGAACTCAGTCCTGACTACCAGCAGATCAAGAACTCTAGTAGTGACACATCAGGCACAAATCTGAACAGTGTGGAAAAACTTTACAACTGCAGTGACAGCAGTGAGCTGTGCATGTGCAGAGCTGGGAGAGAACTCACTGAGCTCAGTGCATTGCACGGGTCCCACAGGAAAATAATACCAACTATGGCATATGGGTCAAAACAGGTCTTTGTGGCCCTCAGACCTAAGACCAACAGGTTCTGGCAAGATTAGCACCACCATCAACCTAGCTATGTAGGACACCTGGTGTCTCCCTAATCCTAGGACCTGCTCCAACCGGAAGTGGAAGAAAGGTTGTACAGACAACGGTGCAGCCTCAGCACAGTATCACAGAAGGTGGAGAGTGGTGAGCCAGGAGCTGGGGCTGTCTAGACCATGGTAGATGTCTAACATGAGAACCCAGAGTTGGAACTTGGTGGAAAAAGTGGCCCAAGTAACTGCAAACAAAGAGATGTGTGCCAACCACAATAAATAAAATCAAATTGCAGACCTGTGGGTGACAGAGTGTAGAAACCTGTCCCAAGGAAGCAGAAGTACAGTGACCAATAGCAAAATTGGAGCCACAGTCACAATGAATATTACTGAATACTCTCCTGTAAAGGAGCAAAACCCTTAGCCAACCTCAGAGTTCACTGAGGAAGATATCGAGAAAATGGGGAACACAAAATTCAAAACACTTGTTATGAAACTTCTTATCAACAACAAGAATCATGTAATACTTTAATAGTTTAAGGAATTTAAGGAATATGTCACTGGAAATGAATCAAATGAAAGCTGATATATCAGAAATGAAAAATGCAGTGGAGTGAATAAAAAGTACAGTGGAGAGTCTCCAAAATAGAATGAAGGAGGCATAAGAAAGAATCTCAGAATTGGAAGATATTTCTTGTCTCCAGAAGGAAACAAGCAAAAAGCTGGAAGCAGAGCTGGGTCAAGCTAAAAAAATATTTAAGAACTGAAAGACACTATTGAAAGGTCAAGTATAAGAGTTATGCGATTCCCAGAAGGTGCAGAAAGAGAAGTTGGGTTTAAAAATGTATTTAATGGGGCCTGGTGACACGGGCTAGTGGCTAAAGTCCTCGCCTTGAAAGTCCCGGGATTCCATTTGGGCGCCGGTTCTAATCCCAGCAGCTCCACTTCCCATCCAGCTCCCTGCTTGTGGCCTGGGAAAGCAGTTGAGGACGGCCCAAGGCTTTTTTACCCTGCACCTGCGTGGGAGACCTGGAGGAGGTTCCTGGTTCCTGGCATTGGATCGGCATGCACTGGCTGTTGCGGCGCACTTGGGGAGTGAAACATCGGACGGAAGATCTTCCTCTCTGTCTCTGCTCCTCTCTGTATATCTGACTTTGTAATAAAATAAATAAATCTTTAAAAAATGTATTTAATGAAATAATCAGGGAAAATTTCCCTAATCTAGAGTAAGAATTGGGAAACAACATCCTGGAGAGACACAGAACTCCCAACAGGCTTGACCAAAAGTGATCTTCACCATGACACATGATAATCAAGCTCTCTTCAATCAAACATAAGGAAAAGACCGTTAAATGTGCACATGAACAAATCAACTGACATATAAAGGAATGCCAATTAAATTCACAGGAGACCTCTCACAGGAAACTCTGCAGGCCAGAAGAGAATGGAGTGACATATTCCAGATTCTAAAAGCAAAAAATAGCCCAGGATTACCCAGCAAAACTTTCTGTTGTCTTTGCAAATGAAATACAGTTCTTCCACAGTAAAAAGAATATACCTCTTTCAAAACTGCCCTACAAAGGGTACTTAAAGACGGTCTCTTGACAGAGAAGAGAAATAGCACCCACCAAAATCAAAGGCAAATGTGAAGAACATCTCAGTAAAATAACAACAGTAGACTAAATGAACAACCCATTGCTAAAATGACAGAATCAAATTACCACCTATTCATATTAACCCTGAATGTGAATGGCTTAAACGCATCAATCGAATGTCATAGATTAGCAGACTGGATTATAGAAACAAAACCCATCTATTTGTTGCATACAGAAGACATATCACCAAGAAAGATTAACAGAAACTATATCTCATGGATTTTGATTTTTTTTTTAATTCCATCTCTTCAAAACACTTTTTCTTTCCCCTCATTAAATTCTTCAATGACTTATAGATCATACGATAGCATCATTTTGTTAAGGAATATTCTTGATTTTCTTTCTCTTCAACACATTGGTCATTCAGTAGCGTGTTATTTAACTTCATAGCATTGTAAATTTCTATTTCTTCCTGTTGATTTTGTATTGTGGCTTTTCATTTAAGCAGATGTATAGTAACTGTAATGGAGACTGTCTTATCCAGATGTGAGGATGTATTGCAGTATGCATCTCTACTTCCAAAGATGGACTCCCAATGAAACTGTTTACTGTTTCTTGACAATAGGATGTGGGACTCTCTGCCATTGTCCATGCCCGCAATGATGGACATATGACTGTTTATGAGGAACTGTGCTATAGTAATAATATAGTAGAACTTGTGGGAGGAGGGAATTTGGGGAGGGAGTAAGGGAAGTCCTAGGGCCTATGGAACTGTATCAGAAAATGATAACAATAATAGTAGTAATGATAAATGAAACTGTACAAGGAACTGCACATTCTTAGTTGGTGTAGAAATCAGAAATCAGTTTTGCTTTAGGTATGATGACAGGGAAGAGTCATACTGCTTGTTCCATTTTCCTTCATGGATATCTGCATGATTCATACATATGTGGCCTGGAACTTTTAAATTTATTTGAGTGGTAGAGTTACACACACCAGGGATGGGAGAGAGATCAATTGATTTTCCATGTCCCAAAATGACTGCAACAGCTATGTTTGGGCCAGGATAAAGTCGGGAGTCTGGGATTTCCTCCTGCTCCCCACACGGGTAGCAGGACCTCAAGCACTTGGGCCAGCATCTGCTGTCTTCCTAGGTACATTAGCAGGGAGCTGGATCAGAGGCGGATGAGCCGGGACTAGAACTGGCAAGCTGTTATGAATGCTGGTCTCACAAGGGACCACGTAACTCGCTGTACCAGTGCTCACCCAAGAGGTTTGTTGATTTGAAAGGCAGAGTGACACCTCTTCCATCTGCTGGTTCACTCCCCCATGGTCTCAACTGCCGGGGCTGTTAGCATGGAGCTGGGCTGGAAGCAGAGTGGCTGGGATTCCAACGGGCATTCCAATATGGACCTGAGGTGCCAGGGCTTAACTCCTGTGCCACAACACCTGCTGGTAGTGGCTTTAACACAGACTTGATCTTGTCTCATGGCCAGACCTCATCATTCCATGGCTTTTGTAGATTTGCCTTTCCATGTCATTTGGCAGTCATTTCCTTGGTCATTGTTGGCATCTTATTTTTCCCCTGCCGTTCTTTCCACTGCATCTGTGTTGCTGTTTTGTACTGAGCCTGCACCTGCAGAGTTTGCTGTGGCGTTTCCTGCTTCTGTGTAAGCTGCTGCCTCGTGTGCCGGCTCTGCTGCCATCCTCCTCCTCTTGCTTGTGCTGAATCTGCTGTGGCTTCTCTTCCTCCTGCTACAGCTGCTGTGCAGCGCTGTTTCTGTTACTGCTGCTGCCTCACCTGCTTTGGTCTCTGCTTTCCTGGTGCCTCTTCTGTGTTTTTTCCCCCTGCTGCTGTTGCCCCTACATTTGTCAGTTTCTCTTCCTCTCCTTCCTCCTCCTCCCCAGATAGGAGAGGCAGAGCTATCTGCCATCTGTTGATTCACTCCCAAAACTTCCAGGACAGCTGGGGCTTGGTCTCCCTGGAGGGCAACAGCAACTCAGTTACCCTGACTGCCTCCCACAGACTGCATGACAAGGAGTTGAGATCAAGTGCTGTAGGACACGGACACAGTAACCACTAGCTGCCCTAATTCTTTTTGGCACACATTTGATTCTTGTAAAATATGCTTTCAGGGAAAATGCAGATGTTGGATTCCTTCATCCTCAGTTTAGGATTCCTGGTGACTGAAAGGAGGATCAGCCATTCACTTCAGCAAGTGCTCCAGCAGCTTCCAAGAAACTTACGCATGGGTCTCTGTTTTCTTTCTTTTCTGTGAATGCCTTCCCCAATTCTGAGAAGGCCGTGAGGACTTTGAACTTCATTTTGCAAGCTGTACCTCGGGAAGAGAGAAAAAGCCTCCCCTTGTCAGAAAGCATATGTCATCTTAAGTGGCTTTAGCCTCAAGTACGTGGTGTTGTTAAGAGCAACTCTCTTGTGGTGGTGTTGGTTCAGCCTTTCTTCTCACGGATGAGTGCAATCATTCGTGGTTTTGGTGAAGGCTCAGTGCACCTGCCGTGTGTGCTAGATAACGCGGGAGGACCGAGGAAGATGCAGACTGACTGTGTTCTTATTTCTTTATGGGTTGTTTGGATTTTTTTAAATAGATTTTATTGTTATTGGAAAGCCGGATATACAGAGAGGAGCAGAGACAGAGAGGAAGATCTTCCACCCAATGTTTCACTCCCCAAGTGAGCCACAATGGCCAGTGCGCACCGATCCGATGCCGGGAACCAGGAACCTCTTCCGGGTCTCCCAAGCAGGTGCAGGGTCCAAAAGCCTTGGGCCGTCCTCCACTGCTTTCCCGGGCCACAAGCAGGGAGCTGGATGGGAAGTGGAGCTGCTGGGATTAGAACCGGCGCCCAAATGGGATCCCGGGACTTTCAAGGCGAGGACTTTAGCCGCTAGACCACGCCGCCAGGCCTGGGTTGTTTGGATTTTACAAGGCAAGGTGAAATGCTTTATTAGACCATCCGTGATTTTTTTTCCTTTTGTTTATGTGAGCTCAATCAGTGACTGGGAAGAATGTTGACAGTGCAAGTCCTGGGGCCAGACTGCTTGGCTTCCAATCCTACCTTTGCCACTTCCATGGGTGGAGTGCAGCTTGAACATTGTCCTTCATGCTGCTTACCTATAGACTGGGGTTGGCAGTAACTTCCCAGTGAAGTTCTTGTGAAGGTCAAGTGAGACAGTCTTACAGTGGCCAGCGCAATGCTTTGCAGAGAGCATGGACTCTTAGGTTACCAGCTGTTCGCCACCCCAACAGGCCGTGGAGTTTGCATTGCTTTGAAGTGGTGGAATTTTGGGTGACTTCGCTATGCCTGCATAGTCATTGCAGCGTGAAATTTGGAAGGAAGGATGTCATGTGTGACTGCAGAAAGAGCAAATTTAGCACAATATTGTGAAATGTGATTTTAAATGGCTGACAGTGGCAGTCCAACATTTATTGGCTGGACAGCTGTTGCTGGTGAGTTTACCATAGTGTACAGGTGGTGACCAATGATCATCAATGCATTGATGTCATGTTTAACCATGTCACTCATCATTTCTGCACTGGACTTCTCCTAAAAAACAAAACAAACAAAAACACTTTTTTTTTTCATTTGACACAGTGAAATCACTATCTTCAATGTGTTTAGAGTTAATATTGATGTTCTGATATCTAATATGTTGAGATTGGAAGATCTCAGGTTTTCTGATGTTTTCTCAATTTTCAAATCACAATCCTATGGTCATGCTGCCTTCTTATCTGTGTGTTCAGGAAAGTCTGGAATGTTCTGGACTTTCAGGCACAAGTGAGACCTGCAAGTGTAAAATGAAGTGGTGCTGTTTTAGGGCTGTTTGTTGAGTAGCAACAGATCAATCCACGTATGAGAAACTAGGCTATCACAAGATGGTGCAATAAATCTCTTCTTTAAAATGGGAGTTACTGTAACATGGAAGAAAGATTAGTGTCACAGTTGTTAAACTTGACTTGAAATTCTTGATTATATACAGGTACTTTAAAAGCTTGTGGAAAATGGAACTTAAAAATAGAATGTGTTTTGTTGTGAAAATCTGGAAATTCCATGCATGAATTTTCTTAGAGATTAATTTGTTTATTTGAAAGTTACATAGAAAGAAACACACACACACACTCACACCTCTTCCATCCACTGATTTCTCTTCCCACATGGCCACAACAGCTAGGATTGGGCCAGGCTGAAGCCAAGAGCCAGAAGCTTCTTCCAGATCTCCCACATACATACAGGGGCCCAGGCACTTGCGGCATCTTCTGCTACTTTCCCCAGATGATCAGTAGGGAGGTGGAGGTTAAATGGAGCAACTGAGACATGAACGGGTGTCCAAAAGGATGCTATACTGCCAGCAATGGTCTTTACCCACAGTACCACAGCACCGTTTCCACAGATTTTTGTAACAGGCACTTTTTTGCAAACTTTAAAAAAAAAATACATTTTTTGAGAGATTAATCAGTGTTCCATCTGCTAATTTATTCCCAAAGTTTGCAATGACCAGGGCTGGAATTTTGGTTTGCTACAAGAGTGGCAGGGGCCCAAGTCATTGGGTCACTTTCTGCTGCTCTGCTAGGTGCTTTAGCAGGAAGCTCGATTGGAAGTGGGGCAGCTAGGACTCAACCTGGTGTCACAGGTAGCAGCTTAACCTGCTGTGTCATAATGCCAGCTGTGCTTCTGGTGAACTTTTTAGACAACTTTCCATATGCAAGAATCTCTTTTTGCAGCCAAGTAAACCTACCCTTTAGTTCTGTTTTCCACCAACTTTTAGGAGTAACCTCATCCAGTGAGAGACTGTGTTCGTTACAGTTTTGACATTACAGTCAGTGAGGGGAATTTGAAGTCATTTCAAACGTACAGATTGATTTTAAAAATATTGTCAGCATGATACATTTGATGTAACTTTGCCACTTGATGTACCTGTCAGTAAATGTGCTTGATTTAAATGTTTCAGGAAAGACTTTGCAAGGACCATCATAACTGTGGATGGTAAGAATGTAAATATTTACTATATTAAATATTGGGCCCTGGAGGGGATTTTCTAAGCATTTGGGACCCAGGGAGAAGGAAGGATGAATCATGGTCAAACTCTGAAAACAGGTATTGAGATTTGATTTTCAATTTATTTTGAGAGGTACAGACTGAACACTGTAAAGAATAATTAGGAATTGCATATTTATTCACCATGCAACTTTGTTAAATTTTAGTATGTTGGCACATCTACCGTAAATACTCTTTTTGAAAACAAATGGAGTCAAAATGAAGAAGAGTGCCCTGTGTCCTTGTTCCCAGGCCATTTCATTTCTCCTTGACTCACAGTTTCCATGTCTAAGCAACTTTTTCTAAATTTTCTATTTTCATAAGCGCTGAAAATTTTATTTTTTAAATTTAAATTTTAAAAATTAGTTAAAAACACAATTTTAAAAAATGCTTGAGAGACAGAGACAGAGAGCTCCCATCCACCTGTTTATTCCTCAAGTGCCCACCTCAGCCAGAGCTGGGAAACAGAAACCCAGTCTGGGTCTCCTGTGTGTGTGTGGCCGGGACCTCGTCCCTTGAACCGTCACTTCCTGCCTCCCAGGGTTGCGTTAGTTGAAAGTTGGAATCAGGAGCAGAGTTGGAATACAAACCAAAACACTGCAAATCAGATATGGGTATCCCAACAGTGACTTAACCAGGCCAGGTGCCTTGGCCCTTAATGTATATAAGTACCGTCCTATGGAAAGTATTTTGCTCTATGCAGTTTTAGAGTCCATTGTGAATATCATAAGTGACCTTAGAATTTTATTTTTTAAACAAATATTTTATGGCTATTTTGATGAACTTCCTTTGAATTAAAAAAATATTTATTTTTTTAATTTGAAAGGCAGATTTTGGGCCTGGTGCCATGGCCTAGTGGCTAAAGTCCTCGCCTTGAGCGCACTGGGATCCCATATGGTCATGGGTTCTAATCCCAGCAGCCCTGCTTCCCATCCAGCTCCCTGCTTGTGGCCTGGGAAAGCAGTCAAGGACGGCTTCTGCTAGAGACCCAGAAGAAGTTCCTAGCTCCTGGCTTCGGATCGGCACCGCACCGGCCGTTGCGGCTCACTTGGGGAGTGAATCATCGGATGGAAGATCTTCCTCTCTGTCTCTCCTCCTCTCTCTATATATCGGACTTTGCAATAAAAATAAATAAAAATTAAAAAACAGATTTTTATAGAGGGAAGGAGAGACAGATCTTCCATCCACGTGTTGCAACAGCTGGAGCTGAGCTGATCTTGAGTTAGGAGCCGGGAAGGACTTCCGGGTCTCCCACGTGGGTGCAGGGTCCCAAGGATTGGGCCATCCTCCACTGCTTTCCCAGGCCATAAACAGGAAGCTGGATCAGAAGTGGAACAGCCAGGAAATGAATCAGTGCCCATGTGGGATGCCAGTGGCAGCAGGCAGAGGATTAGCCAGTGTTGCCATTGTGCCAACCCTTTCCTTTAAAAATTTTAAATATATCTAACATAAAACCACAAATATTATTCATTTATATGTTGTTGACATCTCTTAGATTTCTCTCCCAGGATTTGTCAGTTGCAGCTTGCCTGGGGGTCCCACCCCAGGATACATTCTGCTGTTAGTTCGTGTGGCATGAAGCGACCAAGATGGGACTTGTCAGAGCAAGCACCGTCTCTGGGACTCCTTTGTTGTGTCGTTTGTCCAGAGTGACCCATGTCTGCTGTGTGTTCATGTCCAGATTACGACCAGCAGGTTGCAGCTTTCGAAACCTTGTGTAGGTTGACAACTAGAACAACGAGGGAGGAACTTGCCAAGCAGTGGTTTGAGGATAACGTCATTGCGGAAGCTTTCAAAGACATTAAGGATCGAGAATTTGAGATGGTGAGAGTTCTGCCCTAACAGCGAACAGTTGCGAAGTCTCCCCTGAGTTCTTGGCAATGAGTTGGGCTTAGGGAGGAATTTTTTCCTTCCATTTATATGATTTCACTGAAATTGTTAAACTCCCTGTTTTCCAAGGAAAGGGATCCATCAATACAAACAGGGATGGTACAGACTACAGACAAAGTGATTTTCATGGATCAAGCAAAAAATGTTTTGTTTTGAATGAGGAGAGCAATTGTAAATGGACATGTAGGGCCCAGTGCGGTAACCTAGTGGTTAAATCCTTGGCTTGAAAGTGCCGGGATCCCATATGGGCACTAGTTAGTTTCCCAGCTACTCCACTTCTCATCCAGCTTCCTGCTTATGGCCTGGGAAAGCAGTCAAGGATGATCCAAAGCCTTGGAACCCTACACCAATGTGGGAGACCTGAAGGAAACTCCTGGCTCTTGGTTTTTGATTGACTCAGCTCCGGCCATTGGGACCACTTGATGAGTGAATCAGTGGATGGAAAATCTTTCTCTCTGTTGCTTCTCTCGTGTATCTACCTTTCCAATAACAAATAAATAAATAAATAAAAATAGTAACAGTAAATGGACTTGTAGGGGGATGGGGAACTGGAGAAGTGGTGACAGGCTCCCATGGGTGGTGACAGGCTCCCATGGGTGGGGCTCGCTCTGGTGGCCAAGTCGTGTGGGGTGGTTGTGTTGAGCTGTCCACCCACCATCTGTATGTAGAGGAAGGGTTATTTTCAGGGTCTTCTCTATACTTCTGGCTCACCTTGATTTTGCCTTTGAGTGGCAAAGAAGTAGCTTATGGCTTTTGTGTATATCTGTCTTCAGTCTCACATGGCTAAAACATATCCTCTCCTCTTTAAAAAAAAACCAAAAAAACAAAACACCTAAAGCTGCTGCTTTTAGTATAAGGCAAAACCTTAGTAACAGCATCTAGGCTAAAAGTACCCTTCTGGGCAAAAGCTACACAGCCAGAGTTTTCTCCTTTTAAGATTTATTTATTTTTATTGGAAATGCACGTCAGATTTTACAGAGAAGTGGAGAAACAGAATGATCTTCTGTCTGATGGCTCAGGCCCCAAGTGGCCACAGTGGCTGGAGTTGAGCCAATCCAAAGTCAGAAGCCTGGAGCTTCTTCCAGGTCTCCAGTGTGAATGCAGGTCTCGAGGCTTCGGGTCATCCTCCACTGCTTTTCAGACCCCAGGCAGAGAGCTGGATGGGAGGAAAGTGGAGCATGTGGAACATGAACCAGCGCTCATATGGGATCCCTGTGCTGGGAAGGTCAAGTTTTAGCCATGGAGCCATCACTCTGGGCCTCAGGATTTTCTAACATCTAAATGTTTCTATTTTCTCAGGCTCTGAGCCCATTGCCAGGATTCCCTGTGGTCTAGATGGAGATGTTGACGTCATGTCAGGGCTATCTCAAGCTTGCCTTTGAGTTCCAGCTACCTGATTTAGAGAAATAGAAAGGTCCTACACTCCCGTGGGCTTCTGGCATGAATTTATTCTGTTTCACTGGCACATTTGCTGTGAAAGTGAAGAAAATACAGGATCCGTTAATTATCTAGCTTCTGAAATTGTCTCCCCTGAAGGCACCCAGCTCTTAGTTGGGCCACTCATCCTTGAAAGGCTCACCCTGCTGGGGTCTGGCAGGAAGTGGTGATTCTCTTGTTGCTTCTTCTGGCTCAGTGACATACAAATGTGCAAATAACTTCTGGAACTCCCAAGTATTCCTCAGTTGTCACCCTCACAGTCAGAGGAAGGGAATCTGCTTGTGGCCTGAGCCTCTTTCTCATGGCAAAGAATAGTTAACATGATCCCGAACCCTTATGATGTTACTGGATGTAGTTGGGCAGGAGCCCATACTGACCTGTATGTGCTGGTCAGGGTAGTATTAAATAAGATATATACATATATTTTTAATGAAAACATTTGACTTGTTTTGTAGGATAGTCGCTGTTTTCTCAATCTCCTGAATGACAGACTTGGTGACCGAAAGAGGTAAGACAGCTTCTGCAGCATGGTTCCCTTGCTTCTCGGTGTCCTGGCGATGTCAGCTGTGTTTACAGCTTGTCTGGGATCTGTGAGTGTCTTTCAAAATGAGCTCTGTTGGTCTTTAGCACACTTGTTTGGTTTGGGACATTTCTGATACAGTACTCTCCAGCAAGTCCGGAGATTTTTAAGAGGAGTGGTTGTTACACACATGAGCTCATCAGAGATAAGTGTGTTATGAACAGTTGAGTTTCTTCTTCTTCTTTTTTAAAGATTTATTTTATTTTTATTACAAAGTCAGATATACTGAGAGGAGGAGAGATAGAGAGGAAGTGGAGCTGCCGGGATTAGAACCAGCGGCCATATGGGACCAAGGTGAGGACCTTAGCCACTAGGCCACAGTGCCAAGCCCAACAGTTGAGTTTCTGGTGTGAACATATTTGCTAATTTCTTTCTTTGGGAATTCTGCCAAGTGCTTTGGTGGAGGTATAGAGAATCACTAAATGCAATTCAGAGTCTACCAGGTGGGCATTTAAAAACTGTTTATGCATCCCATTTGTACATTTGAACCCCCCACACTGTACCAAGAAACCCAACAGCATATCCTAGTTATAAATATTCTTGTGTCTGTGGGTTGTGGCTGGGATAATCCAAGTTTCACATTGTAACTGTGATGGTCTCTTCCAGGGTTTATTCATTTCCATGTATTGCCGCATTCGCCGATGGACATGAGGTAGGTTTGTCCTGCCTGGGGGTTGGGAGGGTGCTGGATGGTGAAACCCAGTTATGTTCAATTTCGCTGTCAATCTCAAGAGACTTTTTGAAAATAATACTAACATCTCCAAGTAGCTTCAACTCTGAGACCATGCTTGAGGGCTCCATGGTTACTCCTGACAAAAGGGGGACTTGGGGGTGCATAATATGCCCGTGAAGTCAGCTGCTTGTTTCATTTTACCCTCCTCAAGGGAAAGATTATACAGGAAGCAAGAGGTGGTACCCTCGCCTCTTTCCTTCCAGTTGAACTTTCCTCTTCTTTCTCCAACAACAGGGGCCACACTCTTTCCTTTCTCTCTGTCTTCATAGAGTACAGGCTGTGCAAGTACAGACACCTGACAAAGGATGTGCCAGGACAGCTCAGGATGTTATGGGCACACGGACAGCACTTTCATCCTTCCTTTGCAAGATCAGATTCTTTTCACCCTCCTCTTTGGTTTCTAGACAAACACAGGGTCCTTCCTGTCACAGTGCTCATGAACCCATCATCTCAGTGTCAGGATGAGACCTGAGAGTTTGGTCCCTTGGCGCAGCCTTCAGGGTGTTCGCATGCACGGTGTCCTTGGTTTGGGTCCAGCATGCCTTCCTGGGACTGTAGACCCAGGCTTGCTGGCACATTCCTTCTGTCTAGAGCAGATTCTTGGAGTCTCAGTCCTGCACCCAAAGTCTGTCTATTTTATTTCCCCTTAGGTTACTGTGAGAATTCTGCTCTTTGTGGATTTTCTTTGCAATTTTCCAACAGCTTCTATCAGGACCCTTGAACTTCACCTTATCCTAGCTTCTAGAACATGTATGGTGGGATAATACCTTCGTCTAACTCTGTGGCTATTAAAAACTAGGCGCCCATGGTGGTGCCCATGTCCAAGAAGTACTATCTTCTGGGAAAGTAGTGAGTCTGTAGTCTGTGTCCCATAGGTGGGCACAAAAGCTGTACATTGTCAGCCCTCTCTGCAGGCTGGCAGCCACGGGTTCAGCCCACTGCAGATGGAGTGTTATAGGTTGTTGCTGATATGTCCTATATAGTTAGACATTGCAATGATGGTTGCATCTAGGTTGAGTGTATACTGATTTTTGCTTCATCATTATTTTCTTAAAAATACAGTATTTACTTAGTGTTTACATTGTCATAGGAACTATAAATAATCTAGAAATGGCTTAAAATATGATAGAAGGATATAGAACTAAATAGTTATATAGTTTATATATATATTATATATATAGTTTGTTTATTTTAAAGCTGCATTGAGAAATGGAGAGACTGAGATAGATCTTCATCAGCAGATTCACTTCCCAGATGGCCTCAGGGGCCTCAGTGGCTAGAGTTGGGCAAGGCTGAAGTCAGGGGAGGAGAGAGCTCTCCCATTTGGATGGGTCACCCGCTGCTACTTTCCCCATACCATTAGAAGGGAGCTGGGTCAGAAGTGGAGTAGCCAGGACAAACTGATGCCCATGTGGATGGCAGCATCACAGACGGTAGCTTTGCCCACTGTGCCACAATGACAATTCCAAGTGCCGTTTTATTTAAGGAACTTCAATGTCCGCAGATTTCAGGTTCTGAAGGGACATCAGAACCAATCCCTGGGGGCTATCGAAGGGCAGCTGTTAAATGCTTCTTGAGGTTTGTCTGGGAGGCAGTAGAGACACTGTATTAGTGCTGGGTATGGAGAAGTACCGCGGGACCTTGGGAGGCAGAGGCCGAGATGGTGACTGTTTCTATATCATCGTAATCTCTGAATCATCATCAGAACCAAGTGGTGGGCATGCAGGCAGCATGCTCAGCTAAAGTCCCTGAGCCTCAGGAGTGAGGTTGTAAAGATGGATGGAAACCTGATGTACTGAATACATCTGCTCTTCGACAAAATCTGCAAGAAGCCAAATCTTACCTCAAGTGAAAATAATTGCCAGACCAGCAGTAGATCCTCTTCTAGGCATAAAGTGATGTGCTGCAGGCTGCTGTCCACGTCTTCTTTTTGAAAGGAAGTTTCCTGTATTTGAAAGGCACAGAGAGGGAGACACCTGCTGTCCCCTTCCACCCCACACACATACTCTCTGTGTCTCATCTGCTGATTCACTTCCCAAATGGCCACAACAGTCAGGGCTGGGTCAGGCTACAGTCAGAAGTTGGCAGTTCCATCCTGGTCTCCCATGTAGTTAACAGGGGCCCAGGCCCTAGGTTTTTGTCTGCTTTCAACAGCAGGAAGCTGGATTGGAAGTGGAGCAGTCAAGCACTCTGATTGGGATGCTTGGGTCCCAATCAGAGATTTACCTTGTTTTTACACAAGTTTTTACACAAGTTTTTCCAAGTGCAAGACAGAGTCCAGGATGGGGTCTTAGGGACCCCATTTGTTATCACCTTCATGGCAAGACCCGAAAGCACCAGTAAACTGCCACATGTTGTTGTGGGTGCCTGAGGCAGAGCCCTGGAACTCATGGAGGAGACATGGAGACACTGTCAGTTGACAAAGAATCCACAGCAGAAAGAGGAGCAAAAGACATCAGCTGCTGTGACTCGAAAGGGAATGTCCACCTGGCCGCAGAGACACCCCTTAGGGGAGAGGGCAACTGGGAGAGCCCCTGAGAGCCCCAGCAAGCCTAGCTAGGGGAGGGATCTGCAGTCACACAGACACCAAGTCCTGCCAGCAGAGCCACATGGGACCTCTGCCCTAGAGGAGGAACTGCATCTCCCTCTGCTCTTGAGACACATTTTCGTATTATCTTGTAGAAAGGCATCACTAACAGAGTTCTTGCCACTCTAGGAGGATAAAGGCCCTGGCAAATCCTTGAGCCTGGGCTGCACAGACATCCCAGTAAAATAGCACAAACGGTGATCCCCTAGACTCCAGCCCCCAAAGTGTGCTGTGCTACCAGTAACATGTGTCTAAGAACAACAGGGGGATGAACTCCCAAGACTTTAGATGTAAGACCACCTGCCCAAGCAGAATGGGGGCCCATTCCACCTCCACACTCTCCTTCCCCCTGCGGTGGCACATGGCACTGTGGGGAAGTCTGCTTTGCCATTGAACTTGGGGCACGTACTACTGTGACTGTTCTCTACCCTCCAGCGCTTTGATTGGTACAAAGAGCCATACAGTCCTTGAGGACTCTTGGCCAACCCTCCTGCAACCCCAGGCCACCACTGGGGCCTACCTACCTGCTGGAACTGACGTGAGAACCCCATAGCCCTTAGCCATTGATGACAGTGGAAGGAGTTAGGGGAATCCATACCTCAGCATCCAGCTGGAACTGAAAAGTCAATCAACTGGTACCCAATGATGCATCTGCAGGAAGCAGATTACCTTTAGTAATCAAAGAGACAGGCAAGATGGCAGAATAGGGTAAGGACATGTTTAAACAGATGGAGAATCAGTAGCCAGGGTAAAGAAGATAGGCCACAATCCCGGGTAATAGGAGAGGACAGGCCAGTGGCAGAGAGACACCTGGAGATCCACGGACATGGGGAAGCAGCAGAGACGATGGAGCAGTGGTTGGCACCAGTGATTGAAGCTCCACTGGCAGCCAGTTGGAAGGCAAGTTCACCAGGAACTCAAGAGGAGAACTCAGGCATAGAACTACCCATCCTGCTGATTTGCTTGATCCGACCACAAGCAGAAGCAGAATGACAGAGCCCAGGCAAGAAGGTACAGGAACAGGGTCACTTTCATGGCTCAGACACGTACCAGAGCCACATGGAGTGTGATTTTGTGTTCTGAGGAAAAGGCTGTGGGGTGGAGGAACAACAGCTGTGCAGTTGCTGAGCCAGGAGGGAATTCACTCTGCACTCAACACATTGCACTGGTCCCTCAGGGAAATGGTACCAACTTGGCATCCTACAGGTTCTACTCAAGATAAGTCAAGGTGGCCTCCAGGCCCAATAGCCAGGAGGCCCAGAACTCTCATCAGGCACCATTTTGTGTACTAAGGGAAAGGTTGTGGGGCAGAAGGAACTGTAGTGAGCTGCACAGGCACACAGCCGGGAAAGAACTCACTTCTGGCTCAGTGCATTGCGCTGGTATCACAGAGAAAATTGCACCAACTTTGCATCTTACAGGTTCCAACCAAAATAGGTCCAGGTGGCCCTCAGACCAACAGCTTCCAGCAAGACTAGCATCCAGTGATGTAGGACAGCTGGTGTCTCCCTAATGCCAGGCATTGCTTGAGCCAGGAGTGGGAGAAAGATTATACAGGATATGGCAAATGGTGCAGCCACAGCACAGGATCACATGGGGTTGAAAGTGGTGAGCCAGGAGTTGGGGCCATGGAGACCATGGCAAAAGCCTAAAACAAGAGTCCAGGACCGATACTTGCTGTAGAGAGTGGCACAAGTGACTGCAAACAAAGAACCAAATACCAAACTCAATTAGTAAACTCCATCTGTAGTTCAGTGGGCTACACAGTTTAGAAACGGGCCCTAAGGAGAGGAATCTTCCATCCAGAATAGCAATGACCAAGAGCGAAAGAGGAGACAGACACAGTGAATATTACTGCTGCTTCCCCTGCAAAGGAGCAAAAGCCTTTGTTGATCTCAGAGTTAACTGAGGAATACATCAAGAAAATGGGGGATAAAGAATTTTAAAAACTTGTTATGAAGCTTCTTAATGAGAAGCACATACAGGAGTTGAATGAATTTAAGAACTATAGGTCACACAGGAAATAGCAATACTGAGATAAACTCAAGCCGAATTATTTGAAATGAACACGATGGAGCAAGTTAGAAATTCAATGGAAAGCCTCAGTGATAGAATGAACAAGGCAGAAGAAAGAATCTCAGATTTGGAAGACGTTTCCCCCAAAATGGGGAAATACTTGAAAAGCTGGAAGAGGAGCTGAGTCAAGCTAAGGAAAGTATTCAAGAATTAGGTGGCACTATTAAATGACCTAATATAAGACATATGGGAGTTCCAGAAGGCACAGAAAGAGAGGCTGCGCTTAAAAATATATTCAATAAAATAAGGGAAAAATTCCCTAATTTGGAGAAAGAATTGGGAAACAACATTCAGAAGAACAGGATTCCCAGGGGGTTGACAAAAAGCAATCTTTGCCATGACACATGATAATCAAGCTTTCTTCAGTTGAACACAGGGAAAAGATACTTAAATATGCATGTGAAAAAGATAGTAACATTAAAAGGATCCCCAATCAGACTTCCTGCTGACCTCTCAAACTCTACAGGCCAGAAGAGAGTGAAGTGACATATTCCAGATTTTAAAGGGGATAAATTATCAACCCAGAATAACTTATCCAGCAAAGTTTTCCTTTGTCTTTGAAATCAAGTTAAATTCTTCCACAGTAAAGAAAAGCTCAAAGAATTTGCCTCTTTCAGACCTGCCCTACAAATGATGCTTAAAGATGTTCTCTTTATAGAGAAAAGGAATAACACCTACCAAAACCAAAGGCAAATGTGAAGAACATCCCAGTAAAATAACAACAGAAGAGTAAATCAAATAATGAACAACCGTTGCTGAAATGACAGGATTGAGTTACCACCCATTCATATTAACTCTGCATGTAAATGGCTTAAACCCAACCATCAAATGTCATAGATTAGTAGACTGCATTAAAAAAAACAAAATCCATCTATTTGTTCCCTACAGGAGAAACATCTCACTAAAAAAGGCAGAAACAAAGTGAAAGAAAAAGATATTCCAGGTAATGGAAAAAAGAGTTGATGTAGCAATTTTTCTTCATTTTTTTAAAGATTTATTTTCACTGGAAAGGCATATTTACAGAGAGAAGGAGAGACAGAAAGATGTTCCATCTGCTGATTCACTCTCCAAGTGGCCACAATGGTCAGAGCTGCACCAATCTGAAGCCAGGAACCAGGAGCTTCTTCCAGGTCTCTTAATAGGGTACAGGCTCCCCAGGCTTTGGGCCGTCCTCAACTACTTCCTCAGGCCACAAGCAGGGAGCTTGATGGGAAGTGGGGCTGCCTGGATGTGAACCAGTACCATTATGGGATCCCAGTATGTGCAAGGTGAGGACATTAGACACTAGACTACCATGCCAGGCCCTGCTGTAGGCATCCTTATGTTAGATAAGATAAACTTTGACGTGAAAAAATAACCAAAGAGATGAGAAAGGACACCACATAGTGATCAGAGATTGTGTTTTCAGCAGGAAGAGATCACCTTACTTGTTTCTTAGCATGTTTTTATTTTCAACTCTAATTTGACTTGGTTTTTCTCTCTTACTTTTCTTTGCTAGTCTGGCTTAGAATGTGTTTTGCTCATCTTCTTAAAAAGTGGGTCTTTCTTGTTGCTATTTGTAGTTTTTTAGTTTTAATTCCATTATTTTTGCTGTGATTATCATTTCATGCTTTTCACTTTTTCTCATTAAGTCCTTGAGATGCATTATTAGATCATTTATTTGAGATGCTTCTGTTTTTTTGTAAGCACCTGATGTTATACGTATCTTAGTACTGTTTTTGCTACATCTCATGGGTTTTGATTTTTTTGTTTTCATTTCTTCAAGTTTTTTTTTTTCCTTAGTAATTTTCTCAGTGACACATAGGGCATACAGTAGCATTATTTGCTTCAAAAGGTTTTTGATTTTTGTTTCTTCAGTGACATATTGGACATTCAGTATCACGTTATTTAACTCCATGTTGTAAATTTTCTGTTTTTCTTCCTGTTGATTTTGTTTTGTGGCATTGCATTTAAGGGGATGTACAGTAACTGTGTAATGGAGGTTATGATACGTAGATGTGAAGATACAATGCAGTGTGCATCTCTACTTCCAAACCAAAGACGGACTTCCATTGAAATTGTGTTATATATGTATATATGAAACTAATATATATGCATATATATATGCAACAGGATGCTGGACTCTTTGTCATTGCCCATACCTACAATGTTGGGATATGCTTAAATGGTGGAATGATGGACTTATGACTGTTTATGAAGGACTGTACTATTGTAATAATATAAGAGAAATCAGTGGGGCCAAAGGGCTTTAAGGAGAGGGAACATGAAATTTCAGAGTCTGTGGAACTGCATCATAAAATAATCATTTAAAAAATATGAAAAAAGCCAAAGAGACACTGGATTCATCAGATATGCAAGTATCAACAGAGGGGTGAAGGAGAGAATGATGCGTCCGCTGGCGCATGGTAATGTTCTAGTAGTGTCAGACGCCAAAGAAAAGGAGGTTGAGGGAATAAATATTTGATTCAAAACTTTCAGGAGAGTGACTATAGGGATAGTCAGAGGTTCAAGAGGTACAGAGAGTTTACTGAAATGAGACGGACAATGCAGGGTATGAATGAGATTTCACAAAAAGATGTTTGAAAAGGAACCAGACTAAAATCTGGGACATAGAGATCTCAATAAAGTAATGAAAGCCTGAACAACAGACTGGATCAAGCAAAGGAAGAATACCAAAGGTCTTATTTCAGGCAAAATGACTTTAGTAAGACAAAACTGTGATTAAGAACTGATTTAGTAGTGGTATATGAGAACGGCTAAGAAATGTAAACCAATTGCAGCAGTTGCTTCATTATTCTTCCTAATCAGCAGACATAAAAACATGGCAGAAACCTACAAGGTTGTGCTTTGGTGGAAAAATTACATTTGGCGATAGCCTCATTTGGTAAACTTGTCCATCTGGACATGTTTCTTGTTTGGAGAATGTAACTGAGGGGCCTGGCGTTGTGGTGCAGCATCAAGCCACTGAGTAACCCTAACCCTGCAACACAGTCCTTTTGTGGCAGTGCCAGTGTGCGTTCTGGCTGTCCTGGTTCTGTCCAGCTCCCTGTGGATGTGTCTGGGAAAGCAGCGGGAGGTAGCCTGAGTATGTGGCCGTTGCCATCCTTGTAGAAGGCTCAGAAGGAGTTCTAGGCTCTTGGCTTGGCTTCTGCTTGCTTTCACCCTGAACATGGTAGTCATTTAACCAGCAGATGGAAAATCGTTCAAAGAAATAGAAACAAAGTCTTTAAAAAATTTATTTACATCTGTATTTGAATCATTTCCTGGAGTTGTACAGTATTTTTGTTTTAGTCTTTTTTAACACTGTTGTGATTACATGTATTTTCATAAATCAGGCACACATTAAATTGACTTAATAATACCTCAGACTGTTTATAAAAGAATTTAAGGATTACAGCAATCTCAAGGTTTTTTTTTTTTTATTTACTACAAAGTGTATCTCACTGGTTTAGCTGTTCTTTGGCCTTGGAACTTACGGTAAAGATATATTTAAAATAATGAAAAAATATGAAATAGGCTTCTAATTAGATAACCTTTGCTAAAAGCTACTGTCAGCAAAACTATAATGATAACTATTGTGTTTATTCAGACAATAAATTATGTAAACCAGTGTTTTATTATAGATAAAATTACAAGATGGAGTCTTTCGGCACACTTAAATGTCCATGAGATATGTTAAGATAGCAATTTTTCCTGGAACTAGGTACAGAAAATTGTTATCTTTCCATTTTGCATAAATGAGTTAAGTAATTAAGGCAAGTTGCATAATGTTAGGATAGTATTATTTTAGGAAAAGTTCAGATTCTTTAATGGGTTAGATTTTACATGACCATTTAATGTGGATATTCTGTTCAATTCATGCTGAAATTCTCTTTCAGATGAGAAAACCTGCAGATGAAAAAAATAGAGAAATTTTGGATTGATTTCAACCTCGGAAGTCAGAGTGTGACATTATATATAAACAATGTGGAGGTAATGATGTTCATTTCCCTGTGAGATCCGAATGCTTCTGGATTGTTCTCTGTATGTGTCATGTGCTTGTGAATTTCACAAATTTATTTTCCTTCTAAGAGTACTCTGTGGGATCCAGTAAGATTGTTCAAGGAAGTAGTGGTCCATTTCTGCGTAACAGGTAAGATGATAATTGTTCATGCCACATCTACTTTTGTTTATGTTTTCTGTGTGCAGTTCTGTCAGTAAAAAGCTGGGTTAGTTCTAAAGAAGATTGTGTGCATGCCTTGAGAAAGAGGCAAGGTGCCTAGTATGGTGGGGGGATTATAGATGTGTGGACCACCTTTTGGGGCTTCCCTTCTATTTCATTGGTCTATGTGTCAGTTGTGTGTCTTCAAGTATGGTGTTGTGATGCCTCTGGGTTGGTTTTTATTGTTGAACATTTCTTTAATTGTTTGGGATCTTTTGTGTTTTCATAGGAGTTTCTGGGCTACTGTATTGTTCCAGATCTGAGAAGAATGCCCTTTGCATTTTTACTGGGATCGCAAATTGTTTTGGGTGGTGTGAGCATTTTGATGATATTCTGACAAATCCCTAAACATGGAGAGGATTTTTCCATTTTTTGCATGTGTGTTTTTCTATTCCTTTCATTAACATTTAAAAATTTTTCATTATAGAGATCTTTTGTATCCTTGGTTAAATATATCCCAAGGTATTTGTTTATTTTATTTATTGTTTGGCAGCTCTTGGGAATGGGGCTGATCTTAAGAGCTCGTTCTCAACCATGGTTGGTGTGTAAGAATGGAATTAGTTTGGTTTGGTGTCCTGACACTTTGCCAAAGTCTCTTGAGTTGCAAGAATCTTAGAATCTTTGGTTCCCCTATATGAAGAACCATGTCACCTGCAAACAGGAATGATTCAGCTTCCTTCTCTCCAATTTGTATCCCTTTGATTTCTTTTTCTTGTCTAGTAGCTCTAGATAGAGTTTCCAGGTTCGTGTGGAATAGCAATGGGGAGCGTGGGCGACCGTGTCTGGTTCTGGATCCTAGTGGGAATGCTTCTACTTTTCTCCATTCAATATAATACTGGCTGTGAGATTTGCCTATGTTGCCTTCATTGTTTATAAGTGTGTTCCTTCTATATACAATATTTTGGGGGAATTTTTCATCATGAAAGTATGTTTTACTTTTCATTCATTTATTTAAAAGTGTTAGAGAGAGAAAGAAAGAGAACTTCCATCTGTTGATTTACTCCCTAACTGGGAACAGAGATTGAGGCTGGGCCAGTCTGAAACCAAGAGCCAGGAGTTTTCTCTATGTGTCCCTTGTGGATGCAGGGGTCCAGAGATTCCACTGTTTTCCCAAACACATAACCAGGAAGCTGGATCAGAAGTGGAACAGCCAGAAGCCTCTACAGGATGCTGGTGCTGCAGGCAGCGGCTAAACCCACTACGCCACAGTCCTGTCCCCAAAAGGATGTTATACTTTACCAAATGCTTTCTCTCTATTCATTTAAATAATCATGTGGCTTTTTATCATTTTGTTGGTGTGATATGTCATTTTCATTGATTTGCATATGTTGAAAACTGTCCCTGCATCTTTGGGATAAATGCTGCTTGGTCTGAATGGATGATTTTTAAAATTTAATTTACGGAGAATCAAGATGGCCGAATAGGGTAAGGACATGTTTAAACAGATGGAGAACTGTTAGCCAGTGTGGAGTAGAGAGGGCACATTCCAGGACATAGGAGAGAACAGAACAATAGCAGAGGGGTACCTGGAGACTGACAGACACAAGGAAAGCAGCGGACACAATGGTGTGGTGTTGCAGTGACTGATACCCCAATTGCAATCAGCCAGCAGCAGTCTTAACTCCACTGGTAGCTGGAACTCTGCCAGCAACAGGTGGGAAGGGGCATTCACCCAGAGCTCAGGAGATGAACCCAGACAAAGAACTGCCTATCCTGCTGGTCTGTTTCTTTTGACCAGGAGCAGAGACAGAGCAGCAGGTCCCAGATGGGCAGTGTGGGAAAAGGGTAGATTTCCATAGCCCAGTCTGCCACCTAGAGCCAAATCAGGTGCCATTTTGTATAGGGAGGCAAAGGTTATGATAGGACAGCACTGCGCATGTATGGGTTTGGGAGTGAACTCATTTCTGGCTCAGTGAACTGCCTCCTGGCACCTTGTCATGGAACATGGTGATTCTAGCTGTGCCCTAGCCATGCCTACGCAGGCATCATTAGCAGTGTGCAGGTGTCACTGGTGGTGTGCAGCCAGCAGCTACCTGTTCTTTCTCCTCACTGTGCCAAGGAGTCTGTTCATTCTACTTTCCACCAAGAATTTCTTTCAAGCAGTCCACTGGGACCATCATTCTTTCTTTGTTTTGCGGTATCTAGTAGATTCTGCCTCTTTGTCTTGTATCTCCAAGTATTCATGTCAAATAAAAACTGTTGTTAATTTGTTTAACCAGTTCCAGCCAAAATATCGTATATCAAAATGATTGAGATGGTGTGCCCTTTCTGGTCCCAATTAATCCCAGTCTGCTGTCTGAGTTACTCTTGCTGCATCCCCACCTTACTGGTTGCGTTTTGGTCTTCCACTGCGATGGACAGGGTCGATCTAGACCTGTATGCTTCTGTTGGCTTCCTCTCCAGTTTCCTCAGTTTGTGGCTGTGCAGGCTCTCTGCTGCACTTCACTCGTTTCTTTCTTGTGGGCCACCTCTAATGTGCGCTCACTGCAGTTCAGCAAAGAGCTGTCATCTAATTCAGAGGCTGAAGTCTAACAGCAGGCTTCTCTCAACTCTGGCTCCATTCTTTTCTGTAAGAGGAACCTAAGAGTAGGCGTTTGTCTTGGTGGTTAGGAAATCCATGTCCCGCACTGGCGTGCTCGGGTGCCCAGCCCAACTGGTTCGTGCTGATGCGGAGCCTGGAGCACAGTGGTGGTAGTTCGTGTGCTGGTTCCTGGCTTCTGCCCTTGGCCTCAAGCCAGGGCTGTGATGAGTTTTTGGAGAGAGAAGCAATGATTGGGAGCAATGTTTCTGTGTCTCTCTGTGACTCTGTCTCTTAAATAATTTTCTTAAAAGAAAAGAGTATGTTGAAATGGAGGTGAATTATTACTGTTTGGATATTGGGAAAGCTGAATTTCAATGTGAATTTTAGCAGCAACTAAGATTTCAGAGAGATATTGAATGGATAGTGTGTTTAGTGGATTCGAAAGTAAAATGCTTGTTGCAGATGATCCCCCTATAAAAACAAAGAGCTCCTTAAAAAGTTGATTGGCTTGCAGAAGGCAGAACCTGCCTCCATTTCCTTGTTGCTGCACTATGCTGGTTCATGGTTTTCCAAGGTCAGCCCCACAAACGTGTATGACAAGTGTGTGCATAAATATACATGTGTATTTAGTAAAGCAGTATCAGAAACCTGTTATAATATGATTTATTTTCATCTTATTATCATGGAAAGATCTGGTTTACAAATACCCCTCCAAGGTCATTTAAAACGATGACATTTGAAAATAAAACCTGTCTCTGTGTTGACAAGCATTATTGCCCCTTTTCATTGCCAGAAATGGAGATGATGAAGATACTCCTCATCCGCCTGCAGCAGCCTATTGTCATCAGCAGGGAAGAGGTGATGAAGGTAGAAATCCACTTTGATATACAGCTTGCCATCGCACAGGCAGCCACTCGAGCACTGGGACAGGACAAACAGGACCAGGATTAATTCTCGCTGATGATTCGAAACTCTTTTCCCAGCTCTCTCATTTCCTCATTGGCATTGGAGGATGTGAACGTTGGCTGAAAAAGCCATGGTCTCCTGAGTGTCCCTTCAAGAGTCAAGTGTCCTAATCCCATTTTTCCCTTTTTGTGTGTCAGTGTCTCCATGGTGTGGAAACTGACCCTCTCTGTGTGCCTCCAAATAATCTACTCCATTTACTGTGCACCATGGGAAACTTGACTGGGATGACATCACCTCCTGACCATTTCTTCCTGGGGTCCCAAGGACATTCCTGGTGGGCTTCTGGCACTGTTCTCTCTCTCTCTCTCTCTCTCTCTCTCTCTCTCTCTCTCTCTCTCCCTCTCCCTCTCCCTCTCCCTCTCCCTCTCCCTCTCCCTCTCCCTCTCCCTCTCCCTCTCCCTCTCTTTCCCCCTCTTTCTCTCTCACCTTCCTGTTCACAGAGTGAATTGGGAAGATTCTGATCTCTTACACTTGCAAAGGTCTGGTCCCCCCTCACTGGACTTGGAGGAGGGCAGAATTGGAACCAGTTCAGTGAACCAGCTCGCTGAAAACCCTTTAAGACACTAACCTCTGGACTCTATGTTTGGTGTATGCTTGCAATGGGGGAATCTCAACTGGACTTGAGCTGTGGTTATGCAACAAGGTGGAGGAATCCACCATGGTGGGAGGGTTTGGGGAGGGGTGGGAGAACCCAAGTATCTATGTAACTGTGTCACATAATACAATGTAATTAATGAAGTTAAATAATTAAAAAAAATCCTAATTTTAAAGTAAGCAATGTTCAGAGTTTCTTCAAGTAAATACTTGCTGTATTGCTCATAGTATTCATTTCAATTTCTAAAAAATTGTGTATGCTTATAAAAATACATGTATTGGTAATGTATACATTATGACCATATTTTATGCCATCTGTTTAATCTGCTTCTACTAAAATAATTCTCTTTTTCAGTGAAACAGTAGAGGATTTCAAAGCATAAATCAAGCAACAATTTACTTCAGTGGCTTTTCATTATTAGCAAATAATCGTCTGTTAATAAATATTTTCTCACAATCCTTTAAAAACTAAAAAAAAAAAAAAAAAAAAAAAGACACTAACCTCTTCTCCAGGAGCACGGAGCTGTATCCCAAGCTATGCATTTTCCTGGATGCTTTTTCAAAGGCTGCTACTCTAAAACTTGTTACTTTTTTGTATTTATTTGAAGGAGAGCAAAAGAGACCTTCACTCACTGCAATGCCCAAAGTTGGGCTGTCCTGATGCCTGTTGTCTGGAAGTCAATTCAGGTCCCATGCATGGGTGGCAAGGGCCTACATAGTTGAGCTGTGTGACTGCTCTCCTAGAGAGTGCATTGGCAGGATGCTGGATTGGAAATGGAGCACCAGGGCAGGCTTCTGCTTTTAAAGTCGCATGGCTTTTGGCTTATGTTTCAGGTGTTGCCTGATCAGATGCAAACTTCCTGGGAACTTTCTACTAACTTTGAGAAGGAAGTCACCATGGCTATGATTCCTAATAGCCATGAGAGAGAGACAGGTATTTTTGGAAAATGGCAAAATTCTGGCTCTGAAAAGTGATGACAAAAATCAAACTTGGAAGAAGTCCCAGAAAACCTAGCATCATGTGAGATTGTTTGAGTATGAGTGTATCACTGGAGAAGGAAGAGTTGGTAAGAGCCTAGAATTACTATTCAGTTCAGAGTTGCTTGTCCCTCAGAAATGGCAAAGCAGTACAGATGCTGGGGTGGCAGGGAGCAGGAGATGGGAGCATTGGTCAGTCTTGTCTTCCCTTGAGGCCAATGCAACAATAGACTAGACCAGATACATTTTTTAAAAGCTTATTTATTTATTTATTTTAAAAGATTTTATTATTATTGGAAAGCCAGATATACAGAGAGGAGGAGAGACAGAGAGGAAGATCTTCCATCCCATGGTTCACTCTCCAAATGAGCCGCAACGGGCCGGTATGCGCCAATCTGATGCCGGGACCAGGAACCTCTTTAAGGTGCAGGGTCCCAAAGCTTTTGGGCCATCCTCTCCTGCTTTCCCAGGCCATAAGCAGGGAGCTGGATGGGAAGTGGAGCTGCCGGGATTAGAACTGGCGCCCATATGGGATCCTGGGGCTTTCAAGGCGAGGACTTTAGCCGCTAGGCTACGCCGCCGGGCCCAAAAGCTTATTTATTTTTAAATTCCATGGCAGATTTTACGCAGATAGAGAAATATCTTCCATCTGCTGGTCCATTCTCCAGATGGCCATGATGGCTGTAGCTGAGCCCTTCAGCAGCCAGGAGCTTCTTCCAGATTTCTCATGTGGTTGCAGGCTCCCAAAGACTTGGGCCATCCTCTGCTGCTTTTCCAGGCCACAAGCAGGGAACTGGATGCAAAATGGAGCAGCCAGGACACGAACTGGCATCATTTGGGATGCTGGGCCTGCAAAATGGATGATTAGCCAATTGAGCTATCGTGTTGGCCCCTATGTGACTTTTAAAAAATATGTTTATTTCTTTTGGAAGACAGAATTATGGAAAGGGTGAGATAGAGATCGTCCATCTGCTGGTTTGCTTTGCCGTTGGCAGCAAGGAATGATGGACCAGACTAAAGCCAGGACCTTCATGTGGGTCTCCCTTGTGGGTAGCCGGGACTCAAGCACTGGGGCTATCTCCCACTGCTTTCCCCAGGCCATTAGCAGGGAACTGATTCGGCAGTGGAGCAGTCAGGACAGGAACCAGTACCCACGTGGGATGCCAGTAGTGTAGTCTGAGGCTTACTCACTGTGCCACAAAGCTGGCCCTGTTTTTTTCTTAATGTGTACAGAACAGACAGAAGAATCCACAAACCTGGTGCAAGTCATGAGCCCGGAAGATGACCAGTGCCTAACAGTTCTCATCAGTGATCATTCCCAGCTTCCTGTGAGTATGGAGGCCCTGGGAGCCAGGCTGGGACCCGGGTCTACTGGGACATTGGCAGGAGGAAGTTCTGCAAACAGTATTTTCTGTCCAAACTAGAAATGCTTTGAGCCTGCCTTTCTTTAGATAACTTCACCAGCTTTGTTGACACCCCTCCCCCTTTCCTTCAGTGCAGTTTCCCGACTAAGGTGTGGCGTGACTGTCCTCTGCCTCGGTGCCCAGTTTGGGATCAGGATACTGATGCTTGGGAACTCATGTAGGGAAAGAAGGGATACGATGACAGGCTTTTCTTTTGAACACGTACGATCTCACATAAATGGGTATCTTCGAAGTCCTCCGGAATCTGTAAACTTCAGCAGCAACGATCCGGTGGGAGACTCTCCCTTGGTCTTTGTGACACTCCATGATTGCCGTGGATGGCAGAAAATTCTTTCCTGAGGGTGGTTAGGAATGTTTTGAAGTATCCTACAGACTTTTGGAGCCACTGGTTTCATTTTCAGTAAACGATTTGTTTGCAAGGCAGAGTTGCAGAGAGGCGGGAAGAAGATCTTTTCAGCTGTTGGTTCACTCTCCAGATGGCTGTGATGGCTCTGGGCCAGGCCGAAGCCAGGAGCCCCGAATGCCACCTGTGGGCGGCAGGGACCCAGGCACTGGGCCAGGCTGACGCCAGGAGCCCCGAATGTCTCCTATGGGCAGCAGGGACCCAGGCTCTCTGGCCGTCTTCTAGTATTTCTCCAGGAGCATCAGTATGGAGCTGAATCAGAAATGGAGCAGCTAGGACTGAACTGAACTGGTGCTCATCTGGGGTCTTGGCATTGCAGGTGGTAGCTTAACATGCTATGGCACTGAGCTGCCTGAAGTAAATCCATTTATTAGTAAATCCAAAGCCTAGTGTTTAATTAATCGGTGCGTGTGTTTTTAAAGAGATGTATTTGTTTTTATTGGAAAATCAAATTTTACAGAGAGAAGGAGAGACAGGGAAAGATCTTCCACTGCTGGTTCATTCCCCAAGTGCCAGAGCTGGGCCAATCCAGAAGCTCCTTTTGTGTGTCCCATGTGAAAGCAGGGTCCCAAGGCTTTGGGCTGTCCTCTCCTGGTTTTCTCAGACCACAAGCAGGGAGCTGGAGGGGAAGTGAAATAACTGGGCTACAAACTGGTGCTCATGTGGGATCCTGGTATATGCAAAGTGAGGGCTTTAGCCACTAGGCCACTGCACCAGGCCCATAAGTGTGGTTTGCTGATAAGCTAGACAGCAGCTGCAAAAGAGTTTAAAACACAGAGGTTTCAAAGGTATCATCAGAATTTTGTTTTTTTTGACAGCAAACCGAAACAGCTAAACATTTACCTGAAAAGCTGAAGCCAGATGTGATAAAGAAAGGTGAGACTGTTTCTTTTATGTATAAATTTATCATATATTAAAATACATACCATAAATATACATGATATATAGACATAGATATATCATAGATAAGACTTGAGTCTCTGGTTGTAAGTACTACTTAGAGATTTAGCATTATTTTTCATTTTGGTCACTAGAAGTCACGTTGGTGCATGCGTATTCTTCGGACTTACCGGAATCACCTGTGAAAATTGAGAGTCCTGAGCTGAGTGGCCAGGCCAGGTGAGTGGCTCTCCCAGCTCCTATCCCACGCTGTGCACTGGGAGTGTGGGAGTGCAGGTTCTCAGCCGGAGCTGTCTCCCACTGCTACCTTTGGTGACCCCCTGCTCAGGAGACAGTGCTGTGTGGAATTAAAAGAATTATTTTGTTGTTGTTGTTTTTAAAGTTTAAGATTATTTCTTTGCAAGGCAGAGTGACAGGAGAGAGGGGTGAGGAGAGAGATCTTCCCGCCCCCCCCCCCCGTCTATTTTTAAAGGTTTGTTTTTATTGGAAGGCAGACTTACAGGGAGAAAGAGACACAGAGGAAGATGTTCCATGTACTGGCTCACTCTCCAAGTGGCTGCAACAGCTGGAGCTGAGCCCATTTGAAGCCAGGAGCTTCTGCTGGCTCTCCCACATGGGTGCAGGGTCCCAAGGCTTTGGGCCATCCTCTACTGCTTTCTCAGGCCACAAGCAGGGAGCCTAATAGGAAGGGAGGTTGCTGCCAGGATAAGAACTGACACCCATATAGGATTTAGCCACTGAACCATAACTCTGGGCTCAAGACAGAGATTTTTCATGCACTGGTTTACTGCGTGCACAGACACAAGTGTTAGGTCTGGGCCAGGCTGGCAGGAGGAGCTGGGAAAACCATCCAGGTCTCCCACAGGAGCTCAAGTACTTGGGCCATCTTCTGCTGCTTTCCCAGGCGTGTAAGCAGGGACCTGGATCAGATTAAAAGGAGCTGGATCAGATTAAAAGTAGGGCAATTAGCCAACCGGAGCTTCCGCAGGGGATGGAAGAACTCCAAACACTACCGCGCAGAAACCAACGTCATCGGAAAGACAACCAGAAGCCCTGAGAGGTTCGCAGAAACAGAAGAACAATAAATGTCCTTCGGGACCAGGGAGGAGAGCTTTCTCTGGTCCGAGCCTGGCTCCACCTCTGGACCCCCACACTCCCTCGCAATGACCATCGGGATCGCTTCGAAAACTCCTTACAGCAAACAAACAATCATACAAACTAAAAAAAAACTAAATAAATAGACAAACAACAGAAAGTAGAGCTTGAAATCTGACAGGAAAGAGCGGGCGTGGATTGGCTCATGCCTCGCTGGGTGGGACACAAAGATTAGTTACTCCTCACCATGGTGTTGGGGATTTTCCTGCTCACCCCCCACGAAAAAAATGTTCTGCACCTTAAATGTCGACAAATATCTTGTTAGAGTTACAAACCAGTCTAGATTATCCTAAAATCTGCTAAGATCAGCAAAATTATACTTCAACACAACAAATGGCTAAATACTAAAATGAAATAGACACGAGACAGCTGAATGGTACCTTATAGCCATTTTAAGGTATATAGCAGCCGGTCCTGTATATAAACTAAAATTGAAATGTCAATGAGCTAATCATAGGTTGTCGTTAGGGCTTGCTTTTTTTTTTAACATACTGATTACTCAAAACCATGTCAATTCCATAATATTGCAAATTGCTGTTGATGTTATATTGGGACTCTTAATTGACTGGGATGATATTCTACCAGCTCTAATTTCAGACCAGAAATGGTCTCCCCAAGAAACTGTTCAACCCGTCTGGACAATAAGTAGCTGGACTCTATGCTTGGTATATGTTTGCAAGGAAAGAATCTTGATTGAATTTGAACTGTAATACTGCATCAAGGTGGAGGAATCCACCAGGGGGGAGGGGAGGGGAGGGATGGGGGGATTCCCAGAGCCTATGAAACTGTCACATAATGCAAAATAATTAATAAAAAGATATAAAAAAGTAGGGCAATTAGGACTTGAAGCAGCACTACAGTGTGGGATTCTGGCATCACAAATCATGGCTTAGACCTCTGCCACAGTGTCCCTGGAGAACACCTGGGGGCAGTGTGGGCTGTTACCCTGCTCCTCGGGCCCCTTCCCCACACCTCCAGGGTTATCTCAGGCAGTGTACTTTTTTTTTTTTTTTTTTGTCAGCAAAACACTGGATTTAAGACCAAAGGACACAGATCAATATACAAACATCAGTTTCCTTTCTGAATGCTACTAACAATTAGAATAATTAACAACCAATACCATTTGCAGTCAAGTTAATGACAGATTAATTTCAGAGCTCCATAAGATCACATGCATACATTGGGATCTCTGATGTTGCTGAGGGTCCTTAAGTATAAACAGAGATAGGGCCCGACGGCGTGGCCTAGCGGCTAAAGTCCTCGCCTTTAATGTGCCGGGATCCCATATGGGCGCCGGTTCTAATCCCGGCAGCTCCACTTCCCATCCAGCTCCCTGCTTATGGCCTGGGAAAGCAGTTGAGGACGTCCCGATGCATTGGGACCCTGCACCCGCGTGGGAGACCCGGAAGAGGTTACTGGTTCCTGGCTTCAGATTGGCACTCACTGGCCTGTTGCGGCTCACTTGGGGAGTGAATCATTGGACGGAAGATCTTCCTCTCTGTCTCTCCTCCTCTGTGTATATCTGGCTGTAATAAAATGAATAAATCTTTAAAAAAAAGTATAAACACAGATAGATGAGCTCTTGCCATATAAGACTCAGGAGGAAGATTCCAGGACCTCCGAAATTGACCAATAGATTCAAAAATATAACCCCTGATTCAAATCATTGAAGGTGGGCCCAACACAATGGCGTAATGGTTAAAGTCCTCACCTTGCATGCTCCGGGATCCCATATGGGTGCTGGTTCTAATCCCGGCAGCCCAGCTTCCCATGCAGCTCCCTGCTTGTGGCCTGGGAAAGCAGTGGAGGACAGCCCAGATAAGTATATTGCAACTTTACTGATATCATTAGTTACTGAGGAAATCTAGGTTAAAACTGTAATGAGAGGCACTACACACCCACTAGACTGGCTGAAATTAGATTGTGCCAAGCACTGGTAAAAATGTAGAGCAGTTTAGATACTTCTAGCAGTTTCTTAAAATGTTAGATTTTTAGCAACCCTTTGACTCGTTGAGCTGTTCTCATCCTATGTGTTTTCCCAAGAGAAATATCAGTGTGTCCTTACAAAGGCATGAATGTTTATGGCAACTTTATTTGTAATATCTCTGAACTGGAACAAACCTAAATGTCCATCAATAGATGACATACTGACACACTCTGACATATCCACACATTGGAATGCCACATAGCAATGGAAAGCAATGGGCCCATCATTGAGGCATAGCTGGGCATGATGCCACCTGTGATGATGCCAGCATCCAACAGGGCACATGTTAGTCCTGGCTGCTCCACTACCAATCCAGATCCCTGCTGGTGGCCTTGGGAGAGTAGGTACAGGATGGCCCATGTGTTTGGGTCCCTGCTTCATATGGGAGACCCTGATGAAGCTCCTGACTTCTGCCTGTGGTCGGGTCTAGTCTGCCTGTTGCAGCTAGCTGGGCTGTGAAGTAGTGGATGAACTTCAGTTCAAATCCTCTCTCTCCATCTCTCTCCCTCTCTCTCCCCCTCTCTCCCTCTCTCTCCCTCTCTCTCCCTCTCTCTCCCTCTTCCCTTCTCTGCCCAGCTTTCCTTGTCTCCCCCCCATTGCCTGTCCCCCTCTCTCTCCCCCATCCCCTCTCTCTCTTCTGTCTTCGCTCTCTCTCTCTAATTCCACCTTTCAAATAAATAAATTTTTGAGGCAAAAAGTAATGAATTTGGATATATGTATCCTTAATTCTTCTCAGAGTAATTATGCTTAGTAAAAGAAGCTGGGCCACAAGAGTACATATAATGATTCTATTGTATGAAACGCTAGAAAAGGCAGACATAAGTTAGGTCAGTGTCTGCCTAGAAATGGTGGTGTATTTGCCACAGCTGCCTGGTTTTCCATTGCTCCACCCACCTTTCTCTTCCCTCTGAACCTGACAGACAAGGGACTCACAGGATGTGTGGTTTCCATTCTCTGTTCTTACCTGCCAGAGAATCTGCAGCCATAGACTGCATGATAGCAAGTTTGTAGAATGGGGCACTACCGGGCACCAGGTTTGTGACTGGGCAAAGGACACAGGAGGGAAACAGAAGTTGGGGGCAGTGAGAGAGGGGAAGGTAGAGGGTGCTGGTTGTACCTGTCCCATTCACCAGGCACATTTTACTTCAGGCGCGATTCTGCTTTCAACAGTGACAGAAAACAAACAAGGAGAAGGATGCTGGTAATGTAGTAACTTTTATCCTTTTAAGGCAATGTGCCCTACACTTCAGTTGCTTGCCCATCACTGTCAGTGTGCTGTGGCTCTCTTTGTTATCTATGCCTTTTTCTTAATGAAAATTATCTTAAATTTATTCAAGCATTTTAAAAATAAATATTTTATTTCATTTTTAACTGGAAATGAACATTACTCATTACAAGTAGCAGTAAGCCTCCAAATAAAGTGAAAATAATCCCTGCATGCTATTACTTGATCTATTCATTGCATGCAATGTGCTTAATGATTGGCAAACTATGAAAGGGTCAATCTACCATACTCAAGTCTGTCCAGTTAGATGGACAGGTGGGTCAGCCCCATTGATAGTCTTAGAAGGAATTATCATTTCATGTTCTCATTTGATGGCAGATAGGTCGTGAAAATGGAAAAAGTCCTTTATTCAGTCTTATGTGACTAGAGCAAGTTCTTACACCGTCAAGAATTCACTCACCTTGGATGACAGCTGATGGGCAGGCATAGTGGTCCCTTCTTTCTCATGAGAAATGGAAGCCTGAATCCAGAGATTCTACGAAACCCCTAAATGCTGTTTTCTCCTGATCATGATAGCCACATTCAAGTGGAACTTACACAGTAGACATGATGAGAGGCGAACAGTAATAGCTGGCAGTAACATCAAGTGATGAAAGTTTTGTGAATGTGGTATCTTTCTCTCGGAATACCTTACTATTCTGATGTCGTTCTCATGATGGGACACGACACAGTGTGACGTCTCTGTCATTCTGCTTTTCAAATACATCTTTCAGGAAAGAAAAAAAACCATGCAATAAGACTTTCCCAGTTTCCTTATTCCTCTATCAAAAAATGCTGAAAGTTGTTTGCAAAAGCATGCGTATTTAGAACAACAGTTCATAAATGTGGCTACACACCAGGATCACAAGAGGGGGCTTGAAGAGAAATTCATTACTCAGACACTGTTGCAGAAAGGAAGTTGGGCAGCTTCAATCTGCTGTTCCAGCCCATCAAATGACCATGAAAAGCTGGGCTTAAAGTCAGGAGCCAAGAATTCAATCCCAGGCTGTGTCTTGGGGACAGAGACACACTACTTCAGTCCTCACCACTGCCTGCCAGGCTAGAGCTGGAATCTGATGGGGCATGTGGGCATGCCAACTGTTGTCTTAACCACTAGATCAAATCCCTACTCTTCAATCATTTTTTAAAAAAACTTATTTGATTTTATTTTAATTGGAAAGGCAGGTATACAAAGAGGAGAAACAGAGAGAAAGATTGGCTGTGCACTGGTTCACTCCCCAAGTAGCCACAACAGCTGGAGCTGAGCCTATCTGAAGATAGGAGCCAGGAGCCTCCGCCGGGTCTCTCATATGGGTGCCGGGTCCCAAGGCTTTGGGTCATCCTCTGCTGCTTTCCCAGACAACAGGCAGGAGCTGGATGGGAAGTGGAGCAGCTGGGACATGAACTGGCACCTATATGTGATCATGGTAGATGCAGGGCAAGGATTGAGCCACTAGGCTATCACGCTGGGCCCTTCTTTTCAATTCTTTAAGCAGATCCTTCTGCTCAGGAAATGCCTAAGGGTTAGTGTTGAGGCATAAAAATGTAGGCTGCTGCCTGCAACACCAGCATCCCACATTGGACCCTGAATGCTCCACTTCCAGTCCTGCTGCCTGCTGGGCTGTGTGGGAAAGCAACAGAGAACACTCAAGTGCTTAGACTCATTTCCCAGCTTCTGCCTGGCCCAGCTCTGACTATTGCAGCCACTGGAAAGTGAACTAGCCCATGGAAGGTTCCTGTCTCTCCCTCTGTCTCTCTATAACTCTGCCATTCAAATAAATAAATAAATAAAATTTTTAGTATTTTAAAGTTGGCAACTCTTACATCTTAGTTGCAAATGCCTAATTAGAATTTGGTCATCCTTGAGACCACATCTTGGTTGATAACTGACTCATGAGAAATTATTTTTCTCCTCACCATTACTTCTGAATCACTTTTGTATAAGAGCCCAGTCTTCAATAGTCACTTCTCTTCTGTGTAACTTTGTAGTAATAGATTGCTCATACATAAATGGTGCCGACACCCCTTCGATGGTTTCATTGATCATTTCATTTGTGTTTGTAATAGGTTAATTACAGGAAACATCTCTTTTCTGAGAGCAATGAGGCTTCCAGTAGCAGTGCCAGTGAGCAGTCTTGGACTGGTGACAAGAAGAAGAAAATGCTAATACCATATCGTAGTAGAAGGAAGACGAAAGTCCGAAAATGTGGCAGCGGTAAGTTTGGCATTTGGCTTCTGAGGCATCTCTGAAATCAACCAGCAGGGATTAACTTCTCAGTGTGCTAAATCAAAGGATGCCCGAGAACTGTGTGACCAGTGCACCCTCCTTCCCTGTCTCTGTGTCTCACGGACATTGAGCAGATGTGGAATGAACAGTTCTCAGACAGAGAGCTGAGAATGGACCAAGCACTGTTCACTATGAGTTACAGCTGTTTGCAGTAGGTTCAGGGCGGGACATGTGGCAAGGCTCCAAGGATGGGGGAGTGGGACTGAAGCAAAGTGGGATTTGAAGGGCAGAGAGGATGGGGCAGCAAGCCCGTGACACCAGGAGGACACAGTGAGGGCGTGCTGGTGGTGCTCAGAGACAAAGCCTGGGTGGTGAGGAAAGAGGTGAACAGTGAAGGGGTCTGTAGGTGGCAGGTGGGAGGTTGCCGTCGTTCCTGGCATGGCCCTGCATATCTGGGAGCTGAGAGCTGAGTTTCTGTCTCTTCAGGAAATATAGCCATGGTATAATTGGCTTCTTTTTCTTCCAGTTCTGCCACTTTTTTTTCTCAGCAGTGCTAGCGACAATGAGAAAGATCAGGTAAATAAATCCACTTTGTACCACTTTGTACTGCTTCTGCGTGTTATGGCTATGATGAGCCTATTTCTTTCTAAGGCTTTCAGGAATATAAGAAAAACAAACCAGTGGTCTAATGGTTTGGAAATCACTCCAGCAGCAATGGCAAGGACAACTTAGCATTTCTTATGAATTGATGATTTTCCATAAATACTGCTGGTCAAAGTATGATTGACTTGGAGCAAAGATTAGGGGAAATGTTTCTGTCCTGCTACATAGGATAAGTCTTAATATGCTTCCATTGAACTCCAGAGGCAGAGCTGGCAGTGGTGGTGACAGGTGTACAGGGAAACAGGGAGAAAGAGGCACTTTACTTCATGTCCCACATGCCTGCATCCAGGGCTGGGCCAGGCTGAGGCCAGAGCCTGGAACTCTATCCAGGACCTCTGTCTGGGTGGCAGGGAACCAAGCACTTGAGCCAGCATCCTCTGCCTGCTGTGCTGGCACAGCGAGAAGGGGAAGTGGAGGGCCTGGGAGGCTCGCCAGCTCTGTGATGCGGGGTGCAGGCCAAAAGGCTCCAGCCATGGCAGCCAGCTGGGGGATAAATCAGAAAACATAAGAGTTCTCTGTCTTCGCCTCTCTCACTCTGTAACTCTGAATTTCAAATAAATAAATTAAAAATAAATCATAGTTTTTAAAAGATTGTGAATTTGCATTTCTATCAAGCTGTAAGGTGTTGCATCGTCGTACTTTGAGAACTGCTGGTTAACAGTGATCAACTGAAACTTAAACACCGATTTTTAAATGCTTAAGCATCCAATAATTCCACTTCTTCAATGTCTTAGAGGATTTGTTTTTTTATGATGTTTTGAATGTGTCTGGATTGGCTGAACTTCTCACACCAGTACAGGACACGTCCAGGCAGAGGAAGGCCACACGCCCAGAGATCGCTGAACCAGAGTTGCTGGGGAGTCCTGCCACCTTAATTCCTGAAGATTTCTCCCAGAAACCAGGTTCGTGACTTCCTGTTGACATATTTTCCAGTAAAGACTCTGTGGTAAATAAAGCAATTTTCTTTTGCTATCTATTGAGGAATGTGTGAAGATGTGATTATTTCCACAAAAACGATGTGGAGGTTTTATGTTTTAATATATTTTCTGAAATTCTGGAACATCCCTCCCCCACCGTGTTAATGCGGTGTTGATACAGTGTAGATTTGTGTTTAACAATCTACTAATGCTTCCCTTCTCTTTCTCCCTTGCTCCCTTCCTTTCTTCATTCTCCAGATAACATCTTTTCAGTTTACATTGTGAGCAAAGGCTCAATGGTCCACTAAACAAGGAACTCAAGTGGAAACACGAGTTCAGTGGGAATTCAGGTAAGGGTTAGGAACAACAATCAAAAAAAATTACCCGTTTCACTTATATATATAATAAAATCTTAAAATATCCACAGATTATTCAAGTAGTAGTAATATGTCATCCTTGACCATTGATTTGACAGACATATAAAATGGAATTTGATGTGCCTTGCATGATGGCTTAGATGGATAGATTCTAGCCTTGTAAGCCCCAGAGTCCTGTAATGGGCTGGTTCATGTCCCAGCTGTCCCTGCTTTCCTTCTAGTTCCCTGCCTGTGGTCTGGGAGAGCAGTAGAGGATGGCCAAAGGCCTTGGGACCCTGCACCCATGTGGGAGACCTGGGAAGAGCTCCTGGCTCCTGGCTTTAGATTGGCTCAGCTCCAACCATTGCAGCCACTTGGGAAGTAAGCCAGCAGGTGGAAGATCTTTCTCTGTTTCTCCTTCTCTCTATAAATTTAATCTGCCTTTACAAAGAAAAATAAATATATAAAAAAGTATTTGACAAGATTCAAAATAACTTTGTGATGTAAACCCTCAACAAATTAGGTATTTATGGATTGCACTTCAACACAATGAAAACTAATAGCATCGGGTCCACAGCTAACAACATAGTCAGAGGTGAGAAGTTGAAAACTGTTCTTCTAAGATCAGGAGCAAGACAGCGTTGTCCTCTCCCCTTTGTAACAGTAGTAGAAGTCCCAGACAGAGCAAGCAGGCAGGGAAGGAAAGCTTCCAAATCAAAAAGAAAGAAGTGACGTTTCCATTGTTTGGGTGAGATGATCAATATATGGGAAACAGACTCCCCTGACTCTGTGAGAACAAATCACATCAACTCAGTAAAGTTTCAGGGTGGAAAATTAAAGTGCAAAAACCTGTGCTTCTACATGATTTAAAAGTGAACCATCTGAAAAATTAAGAAAACCATCCCATTAAAATAGAAGTGAGGGCCCAGCACAATAGCCTAGTGCCTGAATTCTCGCCCTGTGTGCACTGAGATCTCATATGGGCGCCGGTTTGTATACTGGCTGCTCCACTTCCCATCCAGCTCCCTGCTTGTGGCCTAGGAAAGCAGTTGAGGACGGCCCAAAGCCTTCGGACCTTGCACCCGCGTGGGAGACCCAGAGAAAGAGGTTCCGGACTCCTGGCTTCAGATCAGCTCAGCTCTAGCCATCGTGACCACTTGTGGAATGAACCAGCAAACTTTCTGAAAGATCTTTCTCTCTGTCTCACCTTCTCTATAAATCTGCCTTTCCAATGAATATAAATATATCTTTTAAAAATCGAATCCAAAAGAATTAAAAGTAGCAATAAATCCAAAGAGAGGAGAGAGCTGGATACCAAAACCATGGGATAGTAATGAAATAAGTTGAATAAGGAGTTAATATTGTTAATGTTGTTAAGATGGCCATGCCTCCCAAAAATTAAAAATAGGACAATATGACAGTCTCCCTTCTGAGTTCCATCCAAGGGAAATGGTATATCAGAAAGATATCTGCATTCCCATTTGATAAAATGTCTGTCAGTTTTCACAGAGTTAAAAAAAATCAATCCTTCAATGTGTGTAGGGCCTCAAATTCCCCAGTAACCAAAGCAGTCTTGACAGAGAAGGGCAAAACTGCTTGGCTTCCGGCTGTATTTGAAAGCTATGGTGATGGAACAGAGGCGAATCAGACCCCTGGAACAGACTGACACCTCAGAAAGCAAAGTATAGCGGCCACCAGGGTGGTGTTGCAGGCTAAGCTTCCGCCTGTGGCACCCGCAGACCCTGTGGGTGCCGGTTCTAGTCCTGCCTGCTCCGTTTCTGATCCAGCTCCCTGCTAATGACCTGAGAAGGTGGGGAGGATGGCTCAAGTGCTTGAGTTTCTGTACCCACGTGGGAGATTGGGAAGAAGCTCCTAGCCCCCAACTTTAGACTAGCCCAGCTGTGGCTGTTGCAGTCATTTGGGAAGTAAACTAGTGGATGGGTGATCTCAGTCTCTTCTGTGTAATTTTGACTTCAAGTAAAAGAAAGAAGTCTTAAAAAAAAAAACACATACAACATGATCCAACTGATTATTGTTGAAAAGTGTTAAGAATATACAATGAGGGGCCCAGTGTGTTGGCCTAGCGACTGGGGTCCTCACCTTGGACGTGTCTGGATCCCTTGTATGTGCTGGCTGTGGTTCCAGTGGTCCCACCTCCCATCCAGCACCCTGCTTGTGGCCTGGGGGCACAGCCAAGGATGGCCCAAAGTCTTGGGACCCTGCTCTCATGTGGGAGACCCAGAGAAGCTCCAGGCTCCTGGCTTCAGACTGGCTCAGCTCTGGCCATTGCAGCCACTTGGGAACTGAATCATCGGACAGAGAATTTTCCTCTCTTTCTCTCCTCCTCTCTGTATATCTGACTTTCCAGTAAAAATGAATAAATCTTAAAAAGATATATACAATGGGGGGAAAAGTTTCTTTATGAGATGGTGTTGAGAGAACATGATATTCACATGTATGTTAAAAAATGAAATTGGGGACATGTTACACTTTATGTGGAGACAGACTCAAAATGGACTAAAAGTATAAATGTAAGATTAGGACCAGTAGGGCCTGGTGCGGTGGCCTACTGGCTAAAGTCCTCGCCTTGAATGGGCTGGGATCCCATATGGGCGTCGGTTCTAGTCCCAGCAGCCCCACTTCCCGTCCAGCTCCCTGCTTGTGGCCTGGGAAAGCAGTGGAGGACAGCCCAAAGCCTTGGGACCCTGCACTGTGTGGGAGGCCTAGAGTAAGTTTCTGGTTCCTGGCTTCGGATCAGTGCAGCACCGGCCATTGCGGTCACTTGTTGAGTGAATCAATGGATGGAAGATCTTCTCTGTGTCTTCTCCTCTCTGTATATCTGACTTTGCAATAAAAATAAATAAACCTTAAAAAAAGATTAGGACCCATAAAGATTCCAATAAAAAAATGTGGAAATAGGTCCTTGATATTCTCTGTTTTTTTTTTTCCCCCACTGTTCTGGTACTTAGTATTCTTGGTAGTGTTTTGTTTTGCTTTGTTTTGAATATAACACCAAAACCACAGGCAACAGAGTAAAAATGAACAGGTACTGCAAGCTGAACAGTCTTCACATAGCAAAGGAAACCATCAACAAAATCAAAAGGCAGCCTACAGAATAGGAAAATATTTTCTTCTTCCTGAAGATGAATTTATTTATTGGAAAGGCAGTATTAGAAAGGAGATTGAGGGCAAGACCTTCCATTTGCTGGTTTATTCCCCACATGGCCACAACAGGTGGGGCTGTGCCGTGCTGATGCGGGAGCCTGGGACTTCCTCCAGGTCTCCTGTATGGACACAGAGGCCAAGCACTCAAGCCATTTGCTGCTGCTTTCCCAGGCATGTTAGCAGGAAACTGTATGGGAAATGGAACAGTAAGGACTTGAACTGGTGCCCATACAGGGTGGTGGCACTGTAAGTGGCTGCTTAGCCCTCCCACAGTGGTGATCCTAGGGAAAATATTTTTACATCATATATCTGAGGTATATGATGAGTATATAAGGATAGTATATAAGATATAGTGCTAAAAATACACAACTCATACAGCAAAACAGACAAAAAGTCCAAGTAACCTAATTTACACAAAATGGTCAAAGGATTTGAATAGACAGTTGACTAAGAAAAGCATACAGACAGCTTACAGGAATGTGAAAAGGCACTCAACACCAGGGAATGAAATTAGAAGCACAATGAGCCATAACTTCATGTCTGCTTGGTGATTAGTGCAGCAGGACGAGCAGAAGTGTTGGATGGGATGGTGTCTGTTGTTGGGATACACATCAGTGCAGCCAACAGAGGGAAAAGTTACAGGAGTTTGTCAAAAGATTAAAAATGGAACAATATGACAGTCTCCCTTGTGAGATTCCATCCAAGGGAAATGGTATGTCAGAAAGATGTCTACGTTCCTATGGGCATTGTCGCATTCTTAACAGGATGTGAAAAGCAACTACACACCCCTCGCCGACTGAGCAGGTGGAGAGGGAACAAGTGGTAGGGATATGAGACACAGCGTGGATGTTGACCTCGGTGTTAATATGACAACTCTCACACAGCACACATGTGTCAAATCATGTCTCACACACATGAATCAGAGGAAATAGAGAAGAGAAAAGAGAAGACTCATGGGGTGACCTTACCCAGATGGATAGCTACCAACGTTGTTGAGTTAGTGCATCAAGGTGATTGGCTGTTTTGTCTACAGAACTACGAATCTAAGAAACAAACATCTTGAAAATGCAACATTGGGATTTTATTTAGCACTATGTCCAGTTTTAAGGAATTGGGTTTACTATGGAGAGCAGTAGTGTGATGTGACTGCCTCATTGCTGGTGTGTTTGTTCACTGGAACCTCCTCTTCCTCACATGCAGAATATGCAAGTCCCCGGCTGCTGAGTGGGTTCTCTTCCAGGGAGTGCTCAGAGGCTGAAGAAAACGCCTCCAAGGTACCTTTACAAAAATGTCATGTGTTTGAAAAGTGGAGAGTGAGCGAGCTCACAGTGAGAGTGATTCACTCTCCCATATTTCACAATGGCCAGGGCAAAGTCAGGAGCCTAGACCTCCATCCTGGCTTCCCAGTTGGGTAGCAGGAACTGAAGTACTTAACCCATCATCTGCTGCCTCCCAAAATGCATATTACTGGAAACTGGATCAGAAGTGGAGTGGCAAGAACCCCAACCAGGCACTGTAATATAGCATGTGGGCGTCTCAGGTGGCAGCCTCACCCAAGACCCCACAATCACACTTCTAAGATGCTACTTTGTGGTTGGCTATTCATCTGTTCTTTCTCCAGAATAAATGTATTCACATAACATGAGCTTGTTATGTTTAAGGGACTACTACATTTGTTACACACATATATATACATACACACATGCATAACTACATATATATGTATATGTGTGTAATTATATAACATTTACATATCAGTTACAAAAGTATGTTCATGTATTTCTCAGTCAACTGTGTTTTATTTGTCTTTAAGGTTGGGAACCGAGAGTCGCTAGTGGACAGTACGAGTGTCAAACATAAGCTGCAGAACCTGGAAGACAGAGGTGAGAGAATACACTGTTTCTCCCAGAATGAAGTGAAATTCATCCAGGCTGGTACTCAGATCACAGCAGACACAAACGCTTTGCAGGGGCACTGCTGCCAGGCCTCAAGGTGAGCAGGGCGAGTTACCTTGCCAGCTCCAAAAGGTCAATGAAGTCAAAGGGAGAAACTGGGGCTCTGGCCCGCAGCCAGCCCCACAGGGGCCACGGAAGGGACAGCCTGGGACCTGGCTCCCATCCAGCCCTCTCCTGCCCAGCCACTCCTGGTGACCTGCTGCCAGAGGGGGTTCTCATCCCCACATCTGCAGGTCACTTGCAGTTTGTAAGAAATATCCTAGGCAGTTGGTAGGCAAGTTTCCAGGTGACATCATACAGCCACCTTTATATGATAACATCTAGCTATGATGTTAACATATTAATGTAATGAACGAGTATAACACCTAGGCATTCCTTTGTTTGTGTGTGTTTAAGATTTGTCTATTTGAAAGGCTTGGTTAGAGGGAGTCATCTTCCATCTGTTATTTTAAATGTCTTTAAAAGTTTTTTAAACTTTTAACTAATAAATAAAATTATATGTGTATATATATATAATAACAAAAATTACACATATGTGTGAAATACTGTGTGATGTCTCATTCCCCGCAGATAGTTCGAGTTCTAATCTGGGGAGTATCTGGCCTGGTTTCCGCCGATGGCTGTGCTGACTCACACTCCCAACCATAAACCCGAGGTTTCCTTTACTCCGCCTTCTCACCTGTCCTCGCTGCCTTTTCTCTGTTCGATGCTGGCCATGCTAACTGGATGCAGTGACATGCCGTGGTGTCTGCATTTCCCTGGTTATTAACAGTGTTGAGAGTATTGTCGGTATATCCGTTGGCAATTGAATGTCTTTCTTTGAAAAATGTCTTTTTAGATTTGTTTCCTTTTTAAAAAGATTAACTTACTTAGTTATTTGCTGTGTTGAAAGAGTTACAGGGAGATGGGGAGAGTCAGAGAAAAAGCATCTTTCTATTTTCTGGGTCACTCGTCAAATGACCACACCGGCCAGGACCAGGCCAGGCTGAAGCCAGGAACCTCACCCAGCACTCGCACATGGGAGCAGGGGCCCAAGCATTGGAGCCACTCTTCTGCCTTCCCATGCACAGTAACAGGAAATATTTATCTTACTTTTCTCTTCTTTTGAAAAAAGACTTATTTATTTTTATTAGAAAGTCAGATTTACAGAGAGAAGGAAAGACAGAGAATCTTCCATCTGGTGGTATACTCCCCAAGTGGCTGTAATGGCTGGAGCTGAGCTGATCTGCAGCCAGGAGCCAGGAGCTTCTTCCAGGTCCCCCACGCGGGTGCAGGGTCCCAAAGCTTTGGGCCATTCTTGACTGCTTTCCCAGATGACAAGCAGGGAGCTGGATGGGAAGTGGAGCAGCTGGGACATGAACTGGTGCCCATATAGGATCCTGATGCTTACAAGGAGAGGAGTTAGCCACTAGGCTGCCATGCCAACTAGGCTGCTGTGCCAAGCCCCCATTATTTTTAAGAGTGTAATGGTTCAGTAGCTTCCAACTATTTTTTAATTCAGTTTGCATTGATTTTTTTTCAGTGAAAGAGGCTCATTTAAATTTTTGCACACTAATATCTAGTTTTATGAGTTTCATTTCCCCACAGTCTCTTAGTAACCTTGCCAATAAAAAGACTCTGGTGAGTTTTCTTTTTTTTGTTAATTTTAAATTTCCTTTTTACTATTGTTTATACAGTTGAAAGGGATGCCCAAGTGGGCCTCTGATTAGGGTGGGAGGGTTCAGGTATGGAGGAAGGTGAGTGGGACATAACTTTTAATGTTTTTTTTTTTTTCTTCCTGTGTCAGCAGGGGAGGAGGGAGGAAGTACAATTCCTTGCTGTCAAACTCCATCAGCACCCAGGAATTGCAGACGGTCCTTTGATGATCCAGGGTCAGACGTGGCCTGTCTCGTGCACAAGCCAACACACATGCTAGTGAATGCATCTACCTGTCAGTGCTACACAGCCCCATCTCTCATGCAAACTGACACATGCTACAGCCTAACCCAGCCCAACTAAGCCTGCCACAGGCCCAGTCTCCTGTACACCAGCAGGTGCCATGGCCTAGTTGGGGCAACCTCCAAAAACCTCACCAGGCCTGTATCCAATCCCGGATTTTGTGTGTTGCTGGCTTGTGCTGCAGCCTAGCCTGGTCTGTCCTGCATCCCGTCTGGCTCTTGAGCACACTCATGGGTGCTACATGTTAGCTCAGCCCGATTCACCCCAGACCTAGCCCACACACATGCCAGTGGGTGCTACCACCTTGCCCAGATTGGTCTTCCAACAGCCCTGCCATTGTCCTCACCAGTGAGAGCTGCAGCCTAGCAGAGGAGTACCCACAGTTTCCCTGCCAGATCCACTCCCAGACACAGATCTTGTACTTGCCAGTGGTTACTACAATCGAGCCTGTTATGGCTTGCGCCCAGTCCCAGCACTTGTCAGTGGTGTGGCAGCCTAGTCCGGCCTGGCCTGGCCCACTCCCAACCCGCATATGAACTGGGGGGTGTTATGCTTCAACCCGGCTGCGCTGAGCCCCATCTTGACTCTCGTTTGTGCCAGTATATGTCGTGGACTGGCCCAGTCTGGCCTGCCCCTAGTTCTGGCTTTCACACTAACTACTAGGAGTTGCACCGTAGCAGAGGAGTTCTTCAATTCCCATCAGACCTATTTTGTATCCCCAGATCTTAATCTCACATGTGTGGGGGCTGCTGTGGCCCCACTTGATAGAGCTGGCTCCTGGTCCCGGCACTGAATGGTGGGTATTGTAGCCTAGCATGGCCCATCCCACAGCCATTCAGGTTCTTGCAAGTGCCAGTGGATGCTGGAGCATAGCCCAGTCTGCTCTGCCTCCAAACCCAGCCCACATGCATGCCAAAGCATGCTGCAGGCTTGCTCAGCCCAATCCAACCCCCAGCTCTGGCTCTTGTCACTCCCCAGTGGTAGCTACAGCCCAACAAAGGAGTCCCCAAAGTTCTCCTACCAGAACCTTTCTTAGCCCTGGATCTTGTGCATGCTGGCAGGTGCTTCAACCCAACCTAGTGTGGCCTACCTGCAGTCTCAGCTCTTGTTGGTGGGTGTTGCAGTCTGGCCCAACTGGGTACATTCCACACCCTGCCCTGGCTGAGCTAGTCTGAAGTGTCTTCCAGGTCTCCCACGCGGGTGCAGGGTCCCAAGGCTTTGGGCCGACCTTGACTGCTTTCCCAGGCCATGAACAGGGAGCTGGATGGGAAGCAGGGTTGCTGGGACATGAACCAGAGAGCCCACATGGAATACCACCACGTGCAAGGCAAGGACTTTAGCCGCTAGGATACCGTGCAGACCCTAGTTTTGCTCTTGTTGCCCATGCTTTAAAGGGTGCGACGGACCGGCTCAGCCGGGAGCAATCAGTCCGACGGGAACAGGACCCCGGGAACGGTGGGCAAGGATTTGGCGAGTGACAAACAGACACGACAACTCAAGGCAGTTGTATCTGAGTGCATTTTGTAAAAGCAAAGCATCAGCTTATATACAATAGATTATTGCAAAGGGACATTTTCTTGCTTATTCATGTGGTTACATTTCTACAAACAATTATTCCAGGGAGGTAAGCAGGTCTGACGAAAAAAGATTGTTCTCTAATAGCCTGGTGACAGACTGCAGTTGCTATTTCTTGTGGACACAGTTTGGCACCAGCTACAGTTTTAATCATTAAGCGATTAGCTCTCATTGTGTTTTGTGCCTTACATTGGTTTTAATATTAACTTGTCTATTTTTCTTAGCTTTTCTTCCTGTATGGCTTTTTAAGTTATAGATTTCTATTATAATTTTCTTTTTAGGAATTCTCAAAAATAGTCCTAGGTAGGTTTACTAAAGCTAGTGACTTAATGGTTTTTATTCTATACTGCTTGCCATCCTTGTCCAGTCTCCTGTCAGAAGGCTTCATAGAACTATACAGGAACATTGAGCCTTTGCTGCACATTAACAATATTATTCCAGCCATAAAGATAAGAGCAAAGAGAGTACAGCCAGGAATGCCAAGACCACCAGAGATGCAGCCGAATCCAGGAGGCATCCTTCCTTGAAGCTTCCGCCTCGGCCCGGCGATTTCTCACGCAGGCTCCACTGGAGGTGGCGTGACATCTCTTCCCTTTTTATTTTTTAAATGAAGTTCATAAATGTCTCGGCGAAGGGAGGAGACAGAAGAGTAGATTATTTTGAAGAGGACTGGAAAAATAAAAATAATAAGTAAAATTATTCCGGCAATAATAGCGATGGTAATTATAGTATGAAGCCAACTGAAAGGATTAAGTGATTGTAATCCTCTCTTCAATGATTCTGCTAGATCGCCCAAATCTTCTGCATCTAAATGAGCTTTGCTGATTGTAGAAATTTCTTCCTGTAATCGTTCTATATTATGGGAAATATCACTATCTTTCCAAACTCCTAACAAATGATTCTTGGTTGCATTCCAATTAAAAGAAGTGTTATATTTTAATGGTGTCACACATATATATTTGTAACTAGTATGGCACCTAGTGGAGAGCTGTACCTTTAAATTTTGTACTTCTTGCCCAATTGCTAAGACGGCTTCTTCTAAGGCGTTTACTTTCATTTCTAACTTACGGTCTATGGCTTGCTGTTCAGCCAGGGCTATTGAAACGTTTTTGCTTAAATCATTTACAAAATGAGCTGTTTTTACTTCTTCTACTAAGGCAGCAGTAGAAACGGCTAGAGAGGTTAAAATTGCTATTAAGGCACTTATTCCTAATACAAGGCTAACTACAAAACGCTTAGGTCGCAACAAAAGATCAAGATTTTTCAAAGTTTGTAAAGCAGCATTATCAAACCATGGATCCTCTTTTAAATCAACAGGTAACATAACATATTCCGGTCGCTGTAGTAAAATTATAGCAGAATATTGCTTATCCAAATTTGAAGTCAAACAATTTGTCAAAATACAAGATCGACATTTTATATAATATGATTTTCCTTGATTAATTATAGTTACATTTTTTGGTTTTCCTGCTAAGATGCCAAATGGATACCCAACACATGCTCTTATCCCAATGGAAGTAGAAACTGTTTCTTTTGGTTTCTTTAAAAGTAACATGTTGGCTGCAGCAAAAAGTCGAAACAGCCCAGGGTGCACACCAGTTTTATTATGAGTGGTTGAATGGCTCACAAAGACCGGTGCTACCCATCCAGGCGTGAACCATCTTCTAATTGGCTCACCAAGTGTATTAGGGGTGTATCCCCCAAATTTTTCAGAACTATATTTCAAATAATCGGTATAATCATAATCAGGACTTTCTACTGAATAATCATAGATGTAATCATTTGACCCATAAGGCTGATGTACTGAAGCCTTTTGAAATCCACATTCTAACCATTTAGGTGATTTTATAAAAGAATCCCAAAATTGATCTTTATCATGATAAATTTGAAAACAATTTGGTAATGGCATATTTTCTGAAGGTAAAATATAAGATTCATTATAATTATAATAACCTAATGTCATAATTCCAATTTCCCACATTAACCTTTTGTCATTCTGGTCACCAGAGTTTCTATCAGGTGCATCAGTAAGTAAAGTTCTGTAATTAATTGGTAAGCAACCTGGAGGCACTCTGCCTCTTATTGTTACACAGATTGGGGTAGTATCAGACATTCCTTCATAGTCAATGACCTGTGACGTCTGATGAGAAGAAGTAAAATCTTCATATCCGCCCAAAAGCTGGGTATTATTAGTCATTATTTTGATTTGCGTTTCTTCGCCCCATCCTACAGGATGAAGAAAGGGTGGATGTGGAACATAAGCCCAATAGATGTCACCAGAGACAGTTACTACCTGTGCAGTCAAAATTGCAAGCATAGCAAGGAAGATATTTTCAAAAGTGAGAGGCTTTCCTGCAGAAGCCACAGTGTTTTCTGCTTCACGAGTCAGTTTCTTTATCTGGCCCCAGGTGGGAGGTGTCGCCTCTTTCGTTGTCTTCGCTTGCCGGGCAGAGAGGTTGAGTGTCTTCAGCTTCCGTGTCATTTTTCTGATTTGTGTTCTGCGCCTTCTCCTTCCATCTGTCTGGGTCTTCATTGTAGGGTCGGATGAGTCTGTCTGGGATCCAGATGGGTGCCTCAGCATCCTGTGGAAATACACATGCATATCCTCTTCCCAAGGTTATTAGTACATCAGGCCCTTTCCAGGTGCCTGTTAACAAGTCCTTCCAATGTACTTTGGGTTGAATTTTTAGTAACTGTGGTTCCCAGTGTCTCTGCATTGGGGTCAATCCTTCTTCATTAGTGTTTAAATAGTTTATAGTAAATAAAGCATGGTTCAGTAATTGATGAGGGGAGTAATATTGATTACTGGCTTTTAATCTTTGCAATTGTAACTTTATATTCTGATGGGCTCTTTCAATAATTGCTTGTCCCTGAGGATTATAGGGAATTCCTGTACTATGGGCGATTTTCCAGGTTTGACAAAATTTACTAAAAGCTTGAGATGTATAAGCAGGAGCATTATCAGTTTTTATTTTTTGAGGCAAACCTAAGACTAAAAAACAAGCTATTAAATGCTGAATAACATCTTTCACTGCTTCTCCTGTTCTTGCTGTAGCCATTACCGCTTGGGAGTATGTATCTATGGTTACATGTACATATTCTAACCTACCAAATTCTGATATATGGGTTACATCCATTTGCCACAATACTTGTGCCCTCAGGCCTCTGGGGTTAACACCCATTTTTAGAGAATGATGGACTTCTGGACACCAATTGCAGTTTTTTACTATTTGTCTTGCTTGTTCTCTAGTTATTTGGAACATTCTTTTTAATGCCAAGGCATTTTGATGATGAAGTTGATGACTTTCCTGCGCTTGCTCAAGTGCAGTACCTATTATTTCTTTTGTAAGCATATCTGCAATAGTATTGCCGAAAGAAAGAGGGCCTGGCAAGTTAGAATGTCCTCTAATATGACCCACAAATACTTTCTCTCGCCTATTTTGAATGACCTTTTGTAATTGTTGTAATAAGGGCAGAATACGTGAGGAGCCTGAAAGTAATGCAGTTTCTATGGCAGGAAACAAATTAACTATATACTTGGAATCAGTGTAAAGGTTCATGCATTGAGGCACGTTCTCGAGAGCTAAAATTACTGCTATAATTTCTGCCTGTTGAGCAGAAATATTTTGAGTTCTTTTTATAATTGGGGGCTGCCCAGGTAAATGGACAGCGGATATTCCATTAGAAGATCCATCAGTAAAAACTAGCATGGCTTTATCTAGAGGTTCTTGACTTATTTTTAAAGGAAAAATTATCTCAGTTTCTTCCACAAATTTTAACAACGGATTTTGAGGTAAATGATATTTTATTTGCCCTGAATAATTTTGTAACGCTAGTCCCCAATCATCATTAGTCTGTAACAAATAATCTACTTCCTGTCGCTTATAGGGGACAATTATATTATGCATTTCTTTGCCAAATAATTCTCGTGATCTTATTCTCCCTTTAATAATCAATTGACTACACAAATATATATAGGATGAGACCATTTTGACTTGTGTGTGTGGTAAATGCAACCATTCCAATACTCCATTTTGCCACAAACACCCAGTCGGGGTATATTTTGTTTTAATAATAATTAAATCCCATTCTTTATCATAATTTAATTGTTTAACCTTTGCTTCTTGCAATTTGTCTTCTATTAAATTAATCTTTTGTAATGCCTCAGTAGTTAATTTTCTAGGAGATTTAGGATTAGCTTCCCCTTTTAAAATATCAAATAGTGGATGTAACTCTCCTGTGGTTATTTTTAAATAAGGTCTCACCCAATTTATGTTTCCTAATAACTTTTGGAAATCATTCAATGTCTTTAATTTGTCCAATCGAATATGCATTTTCTGAGAAGTAATACTATCACTATTTATATTTTTACCTAAATAATTTAATGGCCTATTATATTGAATTTTGTCTGGAGCAACAACTAATCCATAAGCATTTAAACTTTTCATCATTTTTTGTAAAACTTTTTCAGTTATTTCTCTTTTTTTATTTGCTATCAATATATCATCCATATAATGTATTATATAAGTATCTGGATTCTCATTTCTAACATCAGTCAGTGCTTTATCTACAAATTTTTGACACAGAGTAGGACTATTTTTCATCCCTTGGGATGATATCGTTGAAATGGTCTTTTAAAATTACTAGAGGGGATGCTAAAAGCAAACCTTTGACAATCTTGAGGATTTAACTTGATGGTAAAGAAGCAGTCCTGCAGATCTATAATAATGATAAAGTAATTTTCAGGAACTGCTACTGGAGAAGGGAGGCCAGGTTGTAATGCCCCCATGTCATACATGGTACTATTAATTGCTCTTAAGTCTTGTAGCAATCGCCATTTTCCTGATTTTTTCTTAATAGTAAAAATAGGTGTATTCCATGGACTATTAGATTCTTCTAAATGCCCCAACTTTACTTGTTCAGCCACTAGTTGTTCCACAGCTTGTATTTTTTCTTCTGTTAGGGGCCACTGATCCACCCACACTGGCTGATCATCTTTCCATACTATTTTATCTGCGTATAACTCATCAGTGGCCTCTAGAAAAAATTTTGTTCATCATCTAAATTTTTCGTGGTTAGTTTTATTTCCATGTCATGCATGATATCTCTCCCCCATAAGGAAAAAGGTAAAGACATAATAATATAAGGTTGAAAATTTCCTGATTTATCTTCACATTCCCACTTTAATATTTTAGAGCTTTGTGCCACATTAGTTGCTAATCCTAATCCTACTAAGGTTGAAGATGTATTAATAACTGGCCAAGTATTGGGCCAATCTTTTCCTGATATACATGATCTATCTGCTCCAGTGTCTAATAACCCTGTTATAGATTTTCCTTCTATTTTTATAGTTTTAAAAGGTCTTTCTTTATCTATCTCTTGTGTCCAGGCTATGACTCCAGTTGACCCAAACCCCTCACTTTCTCTTGTTTCTTTTAGACATGGGTTTGGAAACTTCACATAATTAAGCAATAAAATCTGGGCTATTCTTTGATCTTTATGTATCTGGACTACTTCTTTTAATGGTCTAACCATAATTTTTACTTGTCCCATAAAATCTGAATCTATTACCCCTGGTAGGACTTCAAAATTTCTTTTAAAGTTGGAACTTCTTCCTATGATTAGTCCAAAAGTTCCCTCAGGCAATGGCCCTTTTAAATATGAATCTACAAGCTGCACCCCATCCATAAGGGATAATATATAATCATGTTGGGATGCAAGATCAAGCCCTGCACTCCCTGGAGTTGCTCTAGGCAGCTCGTGTATGGTAAATTCTGGTGCTAATGGGTTCAAAGGTGATTGTTCGGGTTCCTTAGGAACCGCCCCTCTTTCATTTACGGGGCTGAGGGGATGCCCCCCTCCTCGTTTTTTGGCTTTTCCTTCTCAGTTAGAGGAGTTCCATCCTTATGGAACTTGGACCTGCATTCATTTTTCCAATGCCGGCCTTTTCTACACCTAGGGCATAATCCTCTTGGGATGCCCTTGCCACCCATTGGGTTTGACCCCTTTTTTATTTCTATATGGGGGCAATGTTCACTTATATGACCTGTTTGTCCACATGCAAAACAGGTGACCCCCCCCTTTTTGGGGGCCTTTTTCTTTCTTTAAATTCTGAATATATGCGCCGAAATTCTCTCTCTTCATAGCTGCAGCATATGCCATTCCTTGAATGACTGCTGGTGAGGCATCTATACATACTTTCTTGGACACCTTACTCCCTCCTTTGAGCATGTGTCCCAAGACTGACAAGAACAACTCTTTGCTCCTGGATTGTGAATGCCTCATGGTGCTTTACCTTCTCGTCCTCTAAACCTGATGATTCTTTATCAGGGAGCCTGCAACGCTCTGACGAGGTCCTATCCTTGCCTGAAAATAATAAGTAAAAGAAAAGAAGAAAGCTTACCGTCCCGATGAATTTTCAAGTCCCTGTTCGGGCGCCACCTGCGACGGACCGGCTCGGCCGGGAGCAATCAGTCCGACGGGAACAGGACCCCGGGAACGGTGGGCAAGGATTCGGCGAGTGACAAACAGACACGACAACTCAAGGCAGTTGTATCTGAGTGCATTTTGTAAAAGCAAGGCATCAGCTTATATACAATAGATTATTGCAAAGGGACATTTTCTTGCTTATTCATGTGGTTACATTTCTACAAACAATTATTCCAGGGAGGTAAGCAGGTCTGACGAAAAAAGATTGTTCTCTAATAGCCTGGTGACAGACTGCAGTTGCTATTTCTTGTGGACACAGTTTGGCACCAGCTACAGTTTTAATCATTAAGCGATTAGCTCTCATTGTGTTTTGTGCCTTACATTGGTTTTAATATTAACTTGTCTATTTTTCTTAGCTTTTCTTCCTGTATGGCTTTTTAAGTTATAGATTTCTATTATAATTTTCTTTTTAGGAATTCTCAAAAATAGTCCTAGGTAGGTTTACTAAAGCTAGTGACTTAATGGTTTTTATTCTATACTGCTTGCCATCCTTGTCCAGTCTCCTGTCAGAAGGCTTCATAGAACTATAAAGGAACATTGAGCCTTTGCCGCACATTAACAATATTATTCCAGCCATAAAGATAAGAGCAAAGAGAGTACAGCCAGGAATGCCAAGACCACCAGAGATGCAGCCGAATCCAGGAGGCATCCTTCCTTGAAGCTTCCGCCTCGGCCCGGCGATTTCTCACGCAGGCTCCACTGGAGGTGGCGTGACAAAAGGGGTCTTATCCAAGGAATCATTGTCTAGCCAAATATTTGTGTATTTCACCTACATTTTTTTCCCTAATGCTTTCATAGTTCAGGGCTTAGATTTAGGACTTTGGTTTTAGTACATGAAGAGAGGCAGGACTCTCATTCTGCGTTCCTTTTGTTAGCACCATTTATTGGAAAGACCACCATTTCTGTAATGTATGTTCTTGGCACTTTGTCAGCAGTCAGTGGACTACATATATGTGAGTTTATTTCTGAGTTCCCTTTTTGGTTGACTTATGTGTTTGTATGTCAGTACCATACTGATTTAATTACTGTAGCTTTGTAGTGCTGTTTGAAATAGGGTATTATGATACACCTGCTTGATTTGTGGAGGAGGAAAAAGAGGGGGATGCTTTGTATTTGTTTGGTTATTTTGGGATATTTCAATTTCATATGAATTCTAGAATTGTGTTTTTCTAATTCTGTATAGAATGTCCTTGGTATATTGATAGGGACTTGCTGAATCTAGATTTCTTTGAGTTGTATGGATACTCTAATGACATTGATTCTTCCAATACACAGTTGTGTGTGTGTGTGTGTGTGTGTGTGTGTGTATGTGTGTCTTGGTTATTTCTTCCATCATTGTTTTATAATTTCCATTGTAGAGATCTTTCACATTTTGGGGTGAAGTTACTCCTGGGACTGGCATTGTGGCATAGCTGATTAAGTCACTGCCTGTGACTTCAGGATTCTATGTGGGCACCAGTTCAAGTTGCAGCTGCTTTACTTCTGACCCAGCTCCCTGGGAATAGCCTGGGAAGGCAACAGAAGATGGCCCAAGTCCTTGGGACCCTGCACCCATGTGATGTAGAAGAAGTACCTGGCTTCAGCTTGGCCCAGCCTTGGCCTCTGTAGCCATGTGAGAAGTGAGCCTGTGGATGGAAGATTAATCTGTCTGTCTGTCTGTCTGTCTGTCTCTCTTTGTAACTCTACCTTTCAGGTAAATAAATAAATATTTTTAAGATTTATTTATTTTTTATTGGAAAGTCAGATACACATAGAGGAGGAGAGACAGGAAGATCCTCCATCTGATGGTTCACTCCCCAAGTGACCGCAATGGCCAGTGCTGCACCAATCTGAAGCCAGGAGCCTAGAACCTCCTCCAGGTCTCCCATGTGGGTGCAGGGTCCCAACACTTTGGGCCATCCTCGACTGCTTTCCCAGGCCACAAGCAGGGAGCTGGATGGGAAGCGGAGCTGCTGGGATTAGAACCAGCGGCCATATGGGATCCTGACGTGGTCAGGGTGAGGACTTTAGCTGCTAGGCCATGCCGCCGGGCCCAATAAATAAATCTTTAAAAACATGTACTCCTAGGTATTTAAAGTTTTTAGTTATTATGAATGGGATTGTTTCTTGATTTTTCCTAAAATCACTGTTGGTATATTAAAACACTATTGTTTTTGCATGTTGATTTTCTAACTTATGAATCAACTGAATGGGTTGATCAACTAACTTGTCATGGAGTGTTTAGGCTCTTCTGTATGCAAGTCATGTCATCTATAAACACTATTTCTTCCTTTCCAATTTCAATGTTCTTTTTCTGTTTTTCTTCCCTAGTTGCTTTAACTCTTGCAGCATTATTAGAGTGTGGAAAATGGACATCCTGTTTTTCTCAATTTGAAGGGAAATGTTTTTGAGTTTTGTCCCATTCAATGTAATTTTGGCTGTGTGTGTGTCATATACCATCTTTGTTATAGTTTTGAAGGTTGTTTCTTTACCTAATTTTTTGGTGAGTTTTTATCACAAAGAGACACTGAATTGCAAGAGCTTTTCTGCTCTGTTAAGGTCTCACGGCTTTTGTTGATTTGATTGATGTGATTATTAACTGATGTGTAAATATTGAGCCACACTGGGATAAATTCCACTCGGTTACGACGTATGATCTTAATGCAGTGTTGGGTGTTTGGTGTCACTGTTGGCTTGAGCAGGCTCATCAAGGATCCTGGTGTGCAGTCTCCTGTCAGTGTTGTAGCTTTGTTTGAGTTTGGCATCAGAGTAACTTGGCCCTCATGAAAGGAGTTTGAGAGTTCTGAACTTCTCAGCATTTTGGAATAGTTGGAGGAGTGTTAGAGATAGTGCTGTTTTAACTAGTTTGTAGAATTCTGTTATGAAACCTTCAGGCCCTGGAACTCTGAAATTTCTCACTGTCACTTGTGATGGGTCTTTCTGGATACTCTACATATTGATTTATTTTGCATAGGTTTTGTTTATTCAGGAATTCTTCCATTCCCTCCAGGTTTTCCAATTGATGAGCATATTGTTCACAACCGTTTCTTAGGATCCTTGTGGATGTGTGGTATCCGTGGTAGCGGTGCCTTTCTCATCTCCAGTTGCTTTTCTCCTACAGCTTGTTTTGGCTTTTCTCACCCCTGCATCATTTGTTTAACTTCTTTCCAGTTATTTTGTGTGTTTACTGTGATAAACTTCCTGCTTCCAAGGAATTTTTGTTTACTTCTCAATTTATTGGATGGCCCATTGGTCGCGCAGGTGCATGCTGTCCCATTTCTCAGTTTTCCATGTTTCTTGATGTTGATTTCTAGTGTTATTCCTCTGTCACCTGAGAAGATACATGGTATGATTTCAGTTTCTCAAAATGTGCTGAGACTCTGTGGTCTGTCCCAGCCTAGAAAACATTCGTCCCCCTACGTGTGCTGAAGGAAAACGGTGTCTTCCACCTGCCAGATGAAAAGCTCTCTGAGTGGCTAGAAGGTCAGTTTGGTATAAACCTTGTATCAATGCCTAGGGATCTGTGCAGGGCATTGAGTCTTTTTTATTTTTAATTTTATTTGATTTTTAAAATGATTTGGTCTACCTGTATGTTTCAACTGGGAAATTGAACCCATTACATTCAAGGTTAATGCTGGTAGACAAAAACAAATCCCTGCTGTTTTGGTGGCTGATTTAAATGTTCTTTTCTGCTTCTCCTGTCCTTCACCCTTGCACTCTGGGAGCTTTCTGTGAGCGAAGCCTGGGCTCTCTCCCACTTTTGTTTGGTGCATCTGTTCTGTTAGGGAATTTGGTACCAGCCTGTGTTTTCATGGTGGCTATATTTTTATTTTTAAAGATTTATTTTTTATTGGAAAGGCAGATTTACAGGGAGGATGAGAGACAGAGAGAACAATCTTTCACCCTCTGGTCATTCCCAAAGTAGCTGCAATGGGTGGAGCTGAGCCAATCTGAAGCCAGGAGCCAGGGGCTTTTCTGAGTCTCCCACGCGGGTGCAGGGTACCAAGGCTTTGGACTGTCCTCGACTGCTTTCCCAGGCCACTAAGCAGGGAGCTGGATGGGAAGAGGAGCTACCGGGATTAGAACCAGTGCTCCTGTGGGATCATGGTGTATGCAAAGTGAGGATTTAGCCTCTGAGCCTTTCAGCGTAGGCCTCCCTGTAGAGTTTGGTAGTAGGACTGGTCCCAGGGTTGATGAGGCCTCTTGGTTTGTCTTTGGAAAAAGTATTTGTTTTTTTTTTTCTCTTTCACTTCTGAGACAAATTAGAGCCCCTTTCTCAAAGATCTCATTTCTTGGGCTGTACATTTTATGTGAGAAAAGTAGGTAAGCTCATGGTCTCTTTCAGAAAAGTATTAGCAATGACTGTGTCTCCCCTGGGTGTATTTTGGGGATGGCTCTGCAGGTGCGACGGAACACTGCGCTTTCATGTCCTTGAGCCAGCTCCTGCCTTGGCTCTGTCTCGGGGAATAAGGAAGCTACACTTTTCCCCAAAGGATAAACTTAGGGAATTTTCTTCAGAAAAACAATACCGCAGCCTTTGAGGCATTTCAAGTGTTTTACAGATTCCTAACATTGCCCTCAGTCAAAATTCATCATGTGCTTAAGTGTTTAAAGTTTGCATGCTGTACTCTGACGACTGCAAGAAAATAGGGTAATTTTATAATTTAAAATATTTATAGATTTATTTACTTTTTTACGTGAGAGACAGGTTTACAGAGAGAGAAGGAGGAGCAGAGAAAAATCTTCCATCTGCTGTTCATTTCCTAAATGGCTGCAATTTCCAGAGTTGAAGCGATCTGCAGCCAAGAGCCAGGAGCTTCTGTTGGGTCTCCGCCGTGGGTTAGGGTCCCAAGAACTTGGGCCATCCTCCTCTGCTTCCCTAGGCCTCAGGCAGGACATTGGACCAGAAGTGGAGCACCTGGGGCTTGAACCAGTGCCCATATGGAATGCTGGCACTACAAACATAGGGCTAGCTTGCTAAGCCACTGTGCTGGGCTCCTGCATCTGTGTGGTTGGAGAGGCCTCTAGAACCGTGCAGGAGGCAGGCGGCTAGCTCCTCGTTCAGCAGGGCTCTGAGTGCCTGGTCCAGAGCCTGTAGGTAGAGGCCTTCACTGACTGTATGCTGAGTAAGGAATAAGAAAAGCAGGGAACCCTAGCAAGGGATGAAGACCTTTGGGCTGATTCAAAACGCAGGCCAGCATCTAGACAGAATCACACAGAAATGCCATCGGTCGACTTGTAAAAGGTTTAGATGTGCTCGTTCCAAAGATATTTCAGGCTGGGCTGGTCAGTGACAGATACCATCTCTAGTTGCTCATGGGGTCAGTACTTCACAGACAAGAGTAGAGCGAAGGAAGGAATGAACGATGCTGGGGAACGTGCTGCAAATCCTGCTGGGAAGATGTGGCTTACAGCCCACCCCTCAGGGACGTTCGTTCGTCCTACCACTCTGCGCCACAAGGTGGCACCCCAAAGCAAGGCTCTTCAAGCGCCTTGCTGTGGTGGGTTTTGTTTTAAATCAAAAGTATGAGTTTAGCAGTGAACCATGGACACCAATTTGTGTTCACCAAAACTTGGACCCAAAGTATGTTCAGGATCTCCTCGCGTTTCAAAAGTTTAAATTTCCAGAGGAATGAAGACAGGTGTATTCTTAGGAAAGCGAGGGTACCCCTGACTCTGCCAGCACACGGTGCTGGCCAACTTGGAGATGGCTTTAGTTTAGCCAGTGTGTTCAATGTTACCTATGTAGTCTTTAAAAACATTTAAAAATTTATTGGAAAGGCAAAATAATGCACAGAGAGACTTATTGATGGGTTGATTCACATCCCAGATGGCTACAGCAGCTAGACCAGGAGAGCCTGACTGCAGAGGCCAGGGACAAGGAGCCCAGGTGTCCACCTGCAGCCAGGAGCCCCCAGGGCCATGCTGCAGTGCCAGTGTTGGCCAGCACGTGGCGCACTCCAGAGCACCTGCCCTGCAACCGTGTGGCTTTGAGAATTCCTGTTCCTGCTTTGGTGGGAACACTGCCTGGTGAGTCCCTACCTGGCAAGGTAGCACATCCCTACACATGTCTTCCCTCCTCAAAGGAAGCCCTGTCCCCAAGGGTCCTCCTCCAAGCAGCAGTGGACTTCAGCTTGGTGCATGGGGCAGACGATCCATACTCAGCAATGAACAGGGGACAGGTTTTCCTTCCTGCTGTCAAGGATAGATACTAACTGGGATTTTAAAAAATAGGACACGATGCATTTCGGACCAAAGGAATGTGTGTGTGCGGGGAATAGTCCCTGATGTGCTGTGTTTCTCTTTAGATGTATCAGCTGAGAGTTCAGTAAAGTCAAAACAGTCCAGATTAGAAGGCGACATGCCAGGATCCCCCTGCGTGGCAGCTAACACCCCACATCCAGTGGGAGGTCCTGGTGAGAACGAGATAAAACTTGCAGGCGGAACCGACCCAGTTGGGTTGCAAGGGAGTTCCAGTTAAAAGATCAGAGTAGCTGCAGAGGCCTGAAGACTAAGCAGTTTTTCCCTTCCAAAGATAAACTGTTGCATAAATTACAGATAAGAGCAAGCACCATCCCCTCCTAGCATTTTGATAGCTGTAATTCCTCGGGAACTGAGTGTTCTAACGAGGGTGGGAAAATTTTTGGTTTTTTCCTGCTAAGGGCCATTTGGATATTTATAACATCCCTCATGGGCCACATAGAATTACCAACTTAAAAATTAACCTGTAATAGATTGGCTTTGAAATCCCACCTACAGCTGCCTTGGCAGGACCAGACCGAAGGATTTTGCCGCCAGTGTTAAGCAGTGGCCGCGGGCTGTGCCTCTCCCTACCCTGTTGTTCGGGTCTCTGCCCTCCCTCATGGTTAGCAACCACATTTTTTTTTTTTTTTTTGCTTTCAAAACGACTGTATGAGGCAGTCTTGAGAAAGCTGACCAAAAAATGTGTATTACAGAAAAGCTCTGTGTAGCTTTCAAAATTGTTTTGTACCCAAATAATGATATCTTCAGATTTCAATTTTTTTTGGAGCTTTTTCAAAGTCATCTCACAGCAACTGGGGAGAATGATCTGGCGCATCCGTGTGTGTCGGCTGGGCTTGGGATAAATGTCCCCATGTATTTGGAAGCCAAGGGCTCCTAAAGATGAGGTTGCAGTTCCCAGACACGGGAAGGCGGTGCTTCTGGCCTGGGTTGAGTCCTGGGGTTGCTGGGGGCACATATGCATCAGACAGTACCAGCTTCACACAATTTTTAAAAAGATTTCTATTTGTTTTTATTGCAAAGTCAGATATACAGAGAGGAGGAGAGGCAGAGAGGAAGATCTTCTGTCCGTTGATTCACTCCCAAAGTGGTCGCAATGGCCGGAGCTGAGACAATCCAGAGCCAGGAGCCTGAAGCCTCCTCTAGGTCTCCCAGACAGGTGCAGGGTCCCAACGCTTGGGGCCATCCTCACTGCTTTCCCAGGTCACAAACAGGGAGCTGGATGGGAAGTGGGGTTGCTGGGACACAAACTGGTGTACATATGGGATCCTGGCATGTGCAAGGCAAAGACTTTAGCCACTAGGCTACTGCACCAGGCCCACATACGTTTTTAGACAACTTATTTTTATTTGAACAGTGAATTTTCAGAGCGAAGGTAAGAGAGAAAAAGAGAAGTTTCATTTGTTGGTTCATTCTTCAAATGACTGCAAGGGCCAGAGCTGAACTGGAACTGAAGCCAGGATCTTCTTCCAGGTCTCCCACATGGGTACAGGGTCCCAGGGCTTTGGGCCATCCTGCTCTGCTTTCCCAGGCCACAAGTATAATGCTGGAAGAGAAGTGGAGCAGCTGGGACAAGAGCAACATCAGACGGCATGCCGGCACTGCGTTAGTTTGCTGTGTCACCATCCTGGCCCCACATAATTTTTTTTTTTTAATGAGAAACGAATGAGTCCGTGTGTGCACATCCGTTCTGATCACTGCAGACCCACTGAAGCCCCGTGAGGCCAACAACCTGAAGCCAGGTGGCCCGCTTGTCCCTGTAGATACAGCCCTGACCATCTTCTGGGTCTTCCTTGAAAATATCCTAGCTGGCATTCAGGATATTAGAGCAATCACTGTGACTGCTAAGCTCTAGATGTTTAGGGAAAGCAGTCTGAAGGGCCTGTGGGAACTCTATCCACGATGCCACAACCAAGACCAGCCCTGCTGCAGTCACAGCGGGGCGGCCTGGGGGGCACCTTTGAGTCTTGGCTGAGTTCTCTGGGTAGCAGATGGGCTGGATACACCTACTTTGAGCAATTTGTTTTCTGCAATGTTTCTTTCTGTTCAGAAGGCTTCTCTGCTCCATCCCCAGAAGGGGCGCCAGAGGGCGCAAATGGTTCTGCCATCATCACAGCCTTTGAAAGCTTCTCCAGGCGCCTGAGAAGAAAATATGAGGCAACGCCATCCTTGAATTTCATGGCTACTTTGTCACACACCAAAGCATGCGATGCGAAGTGAAGGAGGCCAGACCCAGGTCCTGTGTGGCTGGCCCGCTGACAGGTGGAATTGAAAGTACCTTGAGGGCAGGGACCGGAGAAAGGGTCTGGACGACACGGGCAGATGTTGGTCACACTGTGGAAAGTTAGGTTATAAGAAGGACAAGTTCTGGGGATCTACTGGGCAGTGCCAGCACGTTCAGGTGCAATGATGTGCACTCGAAATCTGCTGAGAGTAGAATTTAAATGTTCTTACGACGCACAGAGAAGTAACTGGAGTGATGAGTGTGAATTGGCCTGGTGCACGGCGATCATTTTACAGTGCATTCCAAAAGGGTGAAGAACATGACATGAAAATGTGTTTATTTTCACGCCAACATTTGGTGACATCCGTAGTTTTTCCTGGATAGTCCACGAGCTATTTGAAGTATAGAATTTCAGAATTTTTGCATTCCGAAACTCAGTTTTGAGTTCTGCTTTCCATTAACTTTTTAAAGTACTCTTTTATGTAGAATATGAAACTAGCGCACGTATGCTTTGAATAAATATATTCATCAACTATGCCTCCACAAATTGAGGAGGAAAAGGTGGGGACAGACTCGTCATTGTGAGAGGTGTGTGTGAGGTCCCTCGGCGATGCTCCAGGGACCCTCAGCCATGGTTGCTGACCTCAGTGCCTTTATGATGCGGGTTTTACATTTTAGGAAATTCTCCCTGCCCGGACTCTCCTGGGCCTGAGTGAGTCGTTACTGGATCGGATTCAGGGCTAGACTTTAGTGGCAGCATTCTCAGACAGTGGGGCGGCCAGCAAGCCATGATGGGAGGAGGGAGAGTGAACAGGTGGTGGTCTGGCGGGGTGGCCCCTAGAGAGGTCGGAGACGTCTGGGAGACTGTGCGTTCAGGTGTCCGGCAGCCTGGTCGGAGGATGAACATGGAAACCACTGCAAACAACACATCAGCCATCCTGCTCCTTGCAGATCCCTAACGACTTAGCTACGAGCACCTATGAGAAAAGTGTCTTAGACTAACTGATATCATTCAACTCCCTTGGTAAACTACGCGTCTAATTTTCCACAGTCCTAATGGAAACCAATTTGAAATGGAAATGTATTCACAGTGTGTGTACTGATAGCATGAATATACGTTTTTCCATTGCAGCCATTGTTTATTTGTGCCTAACTTGAAATGATTATTGAAAAGTGTGTACCAAGGTGCCTTATCGTAGTTTCTAAGCAGTCATGTCTGCATGAACATTATTATGTGAGAGTATTTCAGAAAGTTCATGGGGAATGAAATGAAGAGCAAGTTTATTGGGGGTTGGGGCAGAAGCTTGTGTTTATATCCCATGCATGCCTTTTGGTAAGCTGTAAAGGTTTCTTGAACTTTCTGAAGGCCCCTGATAGGCTGGCAGTCTGTTTTAGATGTCTAGCATGAGCTCCGCCCTAGGCCAGTTGAACCCAAAAGTGATCCTTTTGCTGTGGTTTAGCTCAGGCACAGAGAGAGTCTGCTTCATTCAGACAAGGCAAAGCAAGCACCGGAATGCCTCAGGACGCTTTTAAACCAGATACACCTGTGCAGGTAAGGGTGCCTTTCAAAGCAAATTCATAGCAGGATAATCATTCCAGTGTTTGTGCCCTGGCCACTGCTAAAGCCGAGAACAACTGAAGCCCTGGGCATGTGGGAGGCTCCATGCATCTCTCCATTCTTCATTTAGGTAAGGGATTAACAGAGCTGCCCTACTTAAGCAAATAGCATTTTTAAAAACCTACAACCCAGTTGTGGAGAGGAGCAGGCCCAGCTATCTGTGTAAGCAAGCAAACAAACAATGCTAGATAAAATGAGATGTGGCATACCCATCCAGTGGGATCAGCTTCAGCCCTCCAAAGCAATACATTCCGAGATATGTCATGACCTTTGAAAGTCTTGCAAACACTCTACTAAGGAAGTGTCCAGAAAAGATTCTGTCCAGAAATGATTCAGTGTGATGCCACACCTCTGAGCTGCTCGGAGCTGTCACGTTCAGAGACAGAAAGCCTATACAGGATTACAAGAGGCTGGCTGGGAGTGTTATTTATTGAGACTTTCTCTTTGGACTGATGGACCAGTGCTGGAAACAATGATATTGCCTACAGAACCCCAAGTACACTTTGTACACTGGCATTAGTGAAAAGGATTTAATTTTTACTATAATAGGAAAATCTGCACACTCCTGCACACCCTTATGAACATGTAGCAAGAAAGGCAAAGGTGCCAAGATTTCAGGGTGCCAAGACCCCAGCAGCCAAGGGGTCCTCTCATGGCGGAGACCCCAGCAGCGAGGGGGTCCTCTCATGGCGGAGACCCCAGCAGCGAGGGGGTTCCTCACATGGTGGAGACCCCAGCCTCGAGGGTCCTGTCGCTGCGGAGACCCCAGCAGCGAGGTGGTCGTGTCTCTTCCCAAATGTCCTTTAAATCATCTGAGTTTCCATAACTTTCCACATGAGTCACTTTTCCTATCCACTAGCTGAATGTTTTAAAACTGGAGACGATTCAGCAGCCCCACCTAGAGCGGAGTTCCTGTGCAGTTTAGTCAGCTAGTTAGAATTTAATCTGCAGACTGGTGCTTAGCATAGTTTCCAAGTGATAAATTTTAATAATTCTTGAGAAAGAAAGAAAAGCAGAAGTCATGTCAAAACATAAGTGGCAAAACGAATATATGATTTAAACTACTTTTCTATATTTAGCTGAAATTTTAGCAGTGGAGTTTGTTATTATTGGGCTAGCACTCCTTGTGTCAGGAGGTCTTAAGAATTTTGGCAGACAGGAAAGCTGACGGAAAGTCTCTTTGGCTAACAAAAGCCCTTTCTTAAGCGCTCGAGGAAGGTTTCCATTACAGCAAATTGAGAAAACCCAGGAGGAGAGAAAAATACTAAATGGCACTATTTTTGTTCAGACTGTCATGTTTTCTTTTTCTCTCTTTTCCCTCTATTTACAAAAAATAATATCAAGGATTTCTTCAGTAGAGTGGATCTCCACAGGCTCATAAATGTACACTTTGCCTATGTTGTCAGGAGAAAGTAACTGACCTTCAGCTAGAAAGTTTGTGAATGACAAAGGGTCATAGACTTGTCAGGGATTTTAGGGATTCAGGCTCCTATCTGCAATCCATGGAAGAATTCAAGAACCAGATACTAACAAAGGTTAGCAGAATAATACTATTTACTAGCTAAGCAAAGCTATACTCAGGTTGTGGAGCATTGTGTGGAGTGAGCTGCACAGGTTTAAGGTCATCCCTCTGTGATCTGGAGGTAAAGCAACTGCTGCTTTGTGGGGAGTTTTTTGGGATGGATTGGGCAGTTGTAGGAATTGGATGACTGCCCATTTTCTGGAGTGTGTAGGAAGTTTGGAAGTATGGTGGCATCCAAGTACATGGGAGTAGGAGTGACGGCCATGATCATTTTGTTGCATTGAGGCTTTGCTAGGCTTCGTGTCATTACAAGATAGTTACCAGCCATGCTGAAATTATCAGCAGCACTGGTGCTGGGCAGTGGCTTGGCTACAGCAGCTACTTCAGGTGGCGAGTCAGGGGAAGCATTGAACAGAAGATCTGGAAAAGATGACATATTCCCTCTACAGCTTTCTCTAATCCCTAAAAGTCTCCTTAACTATCACAGAAGGAGTGCATTAAATTTTAGAAACTTAAGGTAAAAAATAGTTGGTGAATTTCCACAAAAAAAAAAAAAAAAACATTATTTTTCCAGGTGGAAGTGTTTCAAATGAAATTTAAGGACTATTGCAAATTTTATAGAAATATTCTCACTTATGGGCCCGGCACGGTGGCCTAACAGATAAAGTCCTCGCCTTGAACTCATAGGAATCCCATATGGGCGCTGGTTCTAATCCCAGCAGCCCCGCTTCCCATCCAGTTTCCTGCTTGTGGCCTAGGAAAGCAGTCAAGGATGGCCCAAAGCCTTGGGGCCCTGCACCTGTCTGGGAGACCAAGAGGAAGTTCCTGGCTCCTGGCTTCAGATCAGCACAGCACCAGCCATTGCAGTCACTTGGAAAGTGAATCATTGGATAGAAGATCTTACTCTCTGTCTCTTCTCCTCTCTGTATATCTGACTTTGTAATGAAAATAAATAAATCTTTTTTAAAAATATTCTCATTTACAAGGTTTATTTGAACATTTGTGAATTTGGGGATATACAAAGCTACACTGAAAAGCAAATTCTCAGCTGTTTTCTACAATTATAACATTCTAACAAAAATTACTTGATGTTTTCTTTCTTCTTTATAATCACTAACGTATGTGCACTTTTTACAAAGTCACAGTTCAGCAAGACAGCCTGTAGCCAGCAGAATTTGAATTTTGTGAAACTGAATTTTGTGTTGGCCAAAATAAATAATGTCTACCTTCTACATGGTGTTTATCAAGTAGCAGCGGGGTCCAAGTTCTTTGACGCAAGAAATTGGAGAACCCAAAAGAAGATAAAGGCAGAGTTCAGCAGAGAAACAAAATCTATGTGCATGAAAATGAAAGAGTGTGTCTGCTCCAAGGTGAGCTGCGGTCAAGAAACTTCGGACCTTCCTTATATCTGAGCTAGTGCCAAGGGGGTGTCTGAGATAGAGCGTAATCCAATGTTCATAAGAGGTGAAGTCTGGAGGGGCTGTGCTTGGTTAGCACTTATTTCCTAGCCTTTTTTTTTTAAATCTTGGAAGCATCATGTCTTTAGATGTGTGATGAGAAAAGAAGTGTCAGCTGTGGTAATTTCATTATAGTGGCATTATAATTAGCTCAAAGTCATTTCAAGGTCACAGGCAGCAGCAAATTTATTATTGTTGACTAGCAGCAGCTCTAGACAGTGGTCTCACAGAAGTTAGGACGGTGAAAAGGTACAAGGCATCCTTGCTGTCCTCCTCTCGGAGTACTTTGGCAAACACCTTCTAAGCCAGGAGCCGAATTGCTCATCCAGTTGAGAGACGATCAACTTGGGGAATTGGCACAGCTGTCTCAGTTTGATATGGTGGAAGCTGGAGGGTGGAGCTGGGTAATTCACTCATTCTTGTTAGCTAGCTCCTTACTTAGATCATCCATCCCCCTGTTGGAGATTTTCTTCCCTCGATTTTTAAAAAAAGGCCAGGCAAGGCGGACTATTTTTCTTCTTACATCAGGCTGTCAACGCTGCCTTGTAAGGGAGCAAACGTCCCTTACAAATTGATCTAGAAATCCCACTGTGGGAGCAAGTTTCACCACTAGTGGTTGGTAGTGACTGGAGTCCCTGCATGACCATAATTTTTACACAGCACTGTTAAATTCTGGAAAACAACAAATTTTACAATTGCAAGAAGTATGCATGGGCCAAAAAGGATTGTAAGAGAGTAAAAATGCATTTTTCTGCTTCTCAAGAGTGTTAGAAGCTAAAGGACATCCATTGAAACACTTGGATTAATCATGAACCTTTTGTTATTTTTTAAGTCAACTCTTATTTTATTGATCACTACATATACCCCGCTATGTTCTGCCAGTAGGTAATCAAGGGCTAGTGATTGCCCATGACCACTTCAGCTAGAGTATCTACAGAATTGTAGGTTACTCTAGGGCCTGGCCAGTGCTCTGGACTGTCACCTGAGATAATAGCCATGTGTCTCAAAGCAACCTCCTGGTGCGTAATGAAAGTTTCTTCTTTTGCTATTGCAGTAGGATGGCTTAGCAGAGTGATTTGATGCTAATGGTAGTTTCCCAATACAGATAGAAGTAAGAGAAGCATGTCACTTGAGATTCAACAACATTTCATTGTTCTTTTTTTAATTATATATATTTTTATTAATTATTTTGCATTATGTGACAGTTTCATAGGCTCTGGGAATCCCCCCATCCCTCCCCTCCCCTCCCCCCTGGTGGATTCCTCCACCTTGATGCAGTATTACAGTTCAAATTCAATCAAGATTCTTTCCTTGCAAACATATACCAAGCATAGAGTCCAGCTACTTATTGTCCAGACGGGTTGAACAGTTTCTTGGGGAGACCATTTCTGGTCTGAAGTTAGAGCTGGTAGAATATCATCACAGTCAATTAAGAGTCCCAATATAACATCAACAGCAATTTGCAATATTATGGAATTGACATGGTTTTGAGTAACCGGTATGGTAAAAAAAAAAAAAAAAAAAAAAAGCAAGTCCTAACCACAACCTATGATTAGCTCATCGAAATTTCAATTTTAGTTTATATACAGGACCGGCTGCTATATACCTTAAAATGGCTATAAGGTACCATTCAGCTATCTCGTGTCTATTTCATTTTAGTATTTAGCCATTTGTTGTGTTGAAGTATAATTTTGCTGATCTTGGCAGATTTTAGGATAATCTAGACTGGCTTGTAACTCTAACAAGATATTTGTCGACATTTAAGGTGCAGAACATTTTTTTTCGGGGGGGGGTGTGCAGGAAAATGGTGTCATGGTGAGGAGTAACTAATCTTTGTGTCCCACCCAGCGAGGCATGAGCCAATCCACGCCAGCTCTTTCCTGTCAGATTTCAAGCTCTACTTTCTGTTGTTTGTCTATTTATTTTAGTTTTTTTTTAGTTTGTATGATTGTTTGTTTGCTGTGAGGGGTTTTCAAAGCGATCCCGATGGTCATTGCGAGGGAGGGGGGGTCCAGAGGTGGAGCCAGGCTCGGACCAGAGAAAGCTCTCCTCCCTGGTCCCGAAGGACGTTTATTGTTCTTCTGTTTCTGCAGACCACTCAGGGCTTCTGGTTGTCTTTCCGATGACGTTGGTTTCTGCGCGGTAGTGTTTGGACTTCTTCCATCCCCTGCGGAAGCTCTGGTTGGGGGTGGGTGACCTCAGAGTACTCGGCCTCCGAGGGCATCCAATTCCCTGTGGCCTCCTTGGCAGTTGGGATATAGTCCTTGTTGCTTGTATTAATAGTTTGTGGTGAAGGTCTGGGAGTCTTCATGGTTGGGATCCAAGCTTCCTCCTTACCACCTGCTCCACTCTGGAGTGCCCCCCTGCTCCACGCACATGACCTCCTGTTAAGAGGTTGTCAGGATCACACCCGTTTCCCTCCTCATGCATTGGTATAGTAGTTTTAGTGTTGTTTAGTGCCGCTTTGAGTCTGTCAACAACATTTCTTTAAAAAATTATGTATTTATTCATCTGTTTGTTTGTTTGAAAGGTATGGTCACAGGTACGGAGAAAGAAAGGGAGGAGAGGAGAGAAAGAAATATTTTCCATCTGCTGATTTACTCTACCAAATGGCCACAACAGTAGAGGCTGGACCAGATTGAGTCCAGCAGCCCAGAACTCTACCCAGATCTGGCACTTGGGGAGTCAGGAGCCAAAGCACTTGAGCCATATCCTGCTGACTTCCCAGGAATTTGATCAGAAGTGGGACAGACGGGACACAAACCAGCACTCATACAGGATGTCAGCATCAGAAATAGGAATATAAACCAATGTGCTACAGTGTCAGTCTCCTGTAACAGCCTGGATATCTGTAGGGAAAAGTTTATGGCAAAAGGAATAATTTTAATTATCATTTAGCACCTAGAAGATCAACTTGAGATCTCCAATTGGCTCACAATAGTAAGCAGAATTGTGTGGATGTGTCTGTGAAGATGCAAAGCGAAGCATTTCCATTCTTGACAGATAAGTCGCAATACAAATGTTTCATAATTTAACTGAAGGAACAGTGTTAAGTACCATCAGGGAAGCAAGGCAGATTGTCAGGAGGGGGCCTTTCCATCAATATCCATAATGACGCAACTCTATGAAGACTGACTGGGGCCCCAATGTAGGAATTTGGAACAGACTAAGCAGCTCCTGTGTCTGAGAAAATGAGCATCACACCCTGCAACATCCACAGTGATCCAAATCTCCAGAAACATAGTATGGGAAGTGCTGCATGGTCAGACAGGTTGTGGAAGCTGTTTGAATTCCCAGGCAAAGTCAGACCACAACTATGAATGCGAGGGAACTGGGAGTCCACCCCGCCCTTCAGAGCTGAGGGAAATCCCAGTTCCAGTGTTTATATAAGAAGCAGAAACTGACTGGACTTTTCATTTGGAGACATTAAGTGCACCACTGTCCCAGCTCACACCCACAACATGTGCTTTACCACACATAGGTTTCATTTGTTTTTATTTGAAAGGCAGATCAGATTTACACAGAGAAGGCAAGAAAGAAAGATCTTCCATCTGCTGGTTCTCTCCCCCAAAAAGTTGCAAGAGCCAAAACTGAACTGATGTGAAGACAGAAGCCAGGAGCTTCTTTTGGGTTTCCCACATGGGTGCAAGGTCCCAAGGCCTTGAGCTAAAATCTGCTGCTTTCCAAGACTACAATCAGGGAGCTGGATGGGAAGTGGGGCAGCAGTGGACACGAGCCAACACCTATATGGGATCCCAGCATTTGCGAGGTGAAGAATTAGCCACTGAGCCATTGCACTGGGTTGCTGAAACATTCCTTTGCAGCATTTCACACATGGCCAACCCAGTGGGTTGGAGGGTACATGCAAAGTACAGGTTGCAATGACTGTTACCATTTAAACTTGTTGTCAAACAGTTGTGAGTTGATAAAATCTATCCCCAAAATCAGATGGAGATGTACTCTCGGAGACTCAAGGGTCTTTATTCAGCCATCCCACAATGGCTGGGATGGCAGCCACTTAGCAAGTTGCTGATAGACTACTGCCAACAGCCTCCACAGTGAAGGGTTTTAAACTCTCAAACCACATTCTGGGTAGTAAGACAAACCAGATGAGGTAGTAAAATCAAGACACTGTTAATCAGATAAGGATAGAGACGCACAGGTGGGAGCTGTAAGCAGTTTACAGAAGCAATAGCAGTGTTGTCAGCATCTGGGGTTGCAGCCCCCAACAGTCTTTAACCAGAAAAAACATGAGTCATGGACCATATGTCCGGGACTTGTCCTTCTGTCAGCTCTTGTATAAGGGGTAGGAATTGGGTCTCCAGGAGATCAAGATGGAGTCACAGTTGTTCGCCGTTCAGTATTGCCCTGTATTAATGGACTTTGGAAGGATTTCCTCCTTGGATTGAAATCAACAGCATTAGAACTATCAAAGCCACTTTAGCAGAACCCTCAGAGAATGCTCTACCTCGGGCATGTCATCAGGTGGCACTTCCCCATCCCTGGGTAGTGAGGTGGTTGGGAGGCTAGAAGCAGCTTCTCCCTTATCTGCTCCCTTCTCCCAGACAAGAAGAAAAAGAAAACTTGGAAACAATTTTCTCATCCACTTCCCCCTAATCCTCAACCCTTCCTACCCTGATCAATTATGTAAATATCATAAAATATTTTTAAAAATCCATGTTCACCAAAGCAGATTTGATTTGCTCATTGAGTGCTTTTATAATGCATAAAATATTTCATCATTAAATGTATGCCTTATGAAATATGTGCAAGATTTTGCTAATATTCTCGAAAACAAAGGCCCAACATCCAGTGTTGGAAGTTGAAATACTCGGGAAATATAAGAGACTTCAAAAATTTGTTGGAAAACCAACATTTAAAAATAAACTCACATTGGTGCAAAGACAAAAAACAAAATCTGACTTTCCAATACAAATAAATAAATCTTTAAAAAATAAAGAAAAATTAAGGCCCAGTGCAATGGCTCAGTCAGCCAAGTCCTAACATTGGGATCCCTTACAAGTGCCAGTTCATGTCCCAGTTGCTCCACTTCCCATCTACTGGCAAAGCAATGGAGGACGGCCCAAAGCCTTGGGACCTTGCACCAACCTGGGAGACCTGGAAGAAGTTCCTGGCTCTTTGCTTCAGATCAGCTTAGCTCTGGCCATTGTGGCCATGTGGAAAGTGAACCAGCAAATGGATAATCTTTCTATCTCTTCCCTCTGTCAGTTTGATCAGCATTTACAATAAGAATAAATAAATCTTCAAAAAGTAAAATTAAAAATAAAAAATGTTGGAGCCATCATATTTAGTGGCATCATTTTAACATTTATGCATCAGGAAATCTTGTCAAGCTCTATCATAACTCAAAACTTCATAGAACTTTATGCATATAAAACTTTATATAACTCTATAAAACTATATGAAATTTTATCATAATTAAATTATTATCATTTAGCATATAACTCAATCACCCATAACAATTCAACAGAAACCTGCAGAGATTTTAACATTTTTGAAGAAAACGAAGTTCTAAGTTCTGTGTGAATAGTTATGGAGGATTTTTACAGTTCAGTTTTGAAAGATGACTTATTGCCCTGATAATGTTAACATGTTTTACAACTTAGAGGAAAAAAGAATTAAATTGCCCAATTTTATCCACAGTAGAATTCAACCTTTTTTATAGCCAGATGTTTTCTCCAATTGTGTCCTTAATTTTACAATATCTATCATCTACTTTTTACCTATGTGACTGAAATTCTAGCTCTGTTTTTTATGAATAGAGAAAGGCAAACAGGAAAGGGGAAATGAAGAAAAGAGGAAATGAAGAAGGAAAAGTAAGAAAGAGCAAAGCTTTTTCTGGTTTGAGAGAAAAAAAATATTTGTTTAAAAAAATTTTCCTGACACTTGTGAGTTAAAGACTTTGTGCATGCAATGCACCATTGATTATACTTCTTCACTATGTCAAATGTTTAACTCAGTTATCGTATGTTCTGTATTAGACTGAGGGTGAAAGTATACGGCCATAAAGCTTTTGTGGTATTCAGTACATATAAATTTGCTATAAGTAGAAGTGACGTAATGTGGTGATTCAGCAGTCCGATTCAATTTAGACCTAACTGCTTCAATTGAAATTAGCAGTTCTCATGTTTTCTGTTCATCCCACAGACTTTCATAGACTTACACTGACAATCATCTGCATCAAAACAAAAAAAAAAAAAAAAAAAAAGGAAAGGGGGTTTTTAAAACAACACTGCTTATTGTACTCAGTATCATGACTTAATGGTTTCTGGAGAACAATCATTCCCTTGGGAGTTTAGTATCTAGACCAAAATTGAAATTACAGAAAGTCCTGGGGTTCCCTAAGTGTTTGAATTGTCTCATTAATGAGTTCAAGGTGCACATCCTTACTTGCCACTACGGAAAGAAACCTTTTCCTGAATGTTTTGAACAAGTCCCCAATATGAGATACGATGGGGGCTTAAAAGAACATCTACAGTCATTTATGACCAAATTTAGGCTCTCTCAATTCAATTATTAAATTGTGACTATAAGGTGGGTAAGGGAATGACCAGAGAAGAGAAGCTGAAGCCACAGATCAATCATTTAGGCTATGCTGGGCTGGAGCCCCACCTTCACTGTACAACCTCAACCCCTTTCTGTGCAGCTGACATGCTGTTTGGTAGCCTGGATTAAAACATGTGTTATGAAGTCCACAAATCATGACAAAATCAGGTAGGTAGCACAGCTTAAGAGAATCTCATATTATTCCAGGAATAAGTCTTCTTACAAAAATCATATTTTTACTATATTAGCTTAATATATAACAATTATATTCTTATTATAGTGAGAATTCAGTCTTTAGAGGCCTTAAAGATATTGACAGAGGCCATGCCCAATTCCTACGCCTATTGCTGAGAAAAGCCTCAAGTTCATTTCAGGCATTGTTGTTAACCCACACGCTGGCTCTTTTTTCCAATTGGACAGAAAGCCAATCACTGACACTGGGGTGGTAGAAGAAAGTAGGTATTATCGAAAAGTACAGAGCAAGGACTGGACAGCTTTTGCTTAATTTCTGGACTCCCGGAGGAGTTAGAGGTAATGGGTTCTTAGAGATTGCAATTGGGGCTGGGAAGTGGGTGTTCAGCCTTGAGTCCAGGTTCCTGGTTAGTCAGTGGAGCTCATGGCTTCCCTTTGACAGCTGTGCTCTTTAGGGATTTTGTGATGCCCAGGTGGGCTCTAGTTGCTCTGGGAGGTATGTGAAGGTGGCAGTTATATTTTGCCTGGACCTGGAGTTTCCCTGAAAATCACCACCAGGACAACAGTGGCCATGGAGGTTCTTCTGTATTGGAGAAGTAAATGACTCTGAGTCAAGGAATGAAAATCATATACGGTCAGCTGGATAGGTCAATGAATTCCCTTTGATAAGGCGTGAGCAAGGACACCTTCTACTAAGGAAGACAGACACGAGCTTGCATCCTGCTTTTGCATTGAGGTTCTATTTTATTTCCAACTGTCTTTTTCTTTTTTTTTTTTTTTTCTTTTTTTTTTTCTTTTTGTTATTTTTTCTTTTATTGTTAATTATTTTGCATTATGTGACAGTTTCATAGGCTCTGGGAATCCCCCCCTCCCTCCCCCTCCCCTCCCTCCCCCTCCCCTCCCCCCGGTGAATTCCTCCACCTTGATGCAGTATTACAGTTCAAATTCAATCAAGATTCTTTCATTGCAAACATATACCAAGCATAGAGTCCAGCTACTTATTGTCCAGATTGGTTGAACAGTTTCTTGGGGAGACCTTTTCTGGTCTGAAGTTTGAGCTGGCAGAATATCATCACAGTCAATTAAGAGTCCCAATATAACATCAACATCAATTTGCAATGTTATGGAGTTGACATGGTTTTGAGTAACCAGTGTATTAAATAAATAAATAAATAAATAAATAAATAAATAAATAAAATAAAAAAAAAAAAAGGAAAACAAGTCCTAGCCACAACCTATGATTAGCTCATTGACATTTCAATTTTAGTTCGTATACAGGACCGGCTGCTCTATACCTTAAAATGGCCATAAGGCACCATTCAGCTGTTTCGTGTCCATTTCATCTTAGTATTTAGCCAGTTGTTGTGTTGAAGTAAAGTTTTGCTGATCTTGGCAGATTTTAGGATAATCCAGACTGGCTTGTAACTCTAACAAGATATATGTCAACATTTTAGGTGCAGAACATTTTTTTTGGGGGGGGGGGTGTGCAGGAAAATCCTCAACACCATGGTGAGGAGTAAAACTAATCTTTGTGACCCACCCAGCGAGGCATGAGCCAATCCATGCCAGCTCTTTTCTGTCAGATTTCAAGTTCTACTTTCTGTTGTTTATTTATTTTAGGTTTGTTTTGTGTTTTGTTTTGTTTTTTGTTTTTTTGTTTTTTTTTTTAGTTTGTATGATTGTTTGTTTGCTGTGAGGGGTTTTCAAAGCGATCCCGATGGTCATTGCGAGGGAGGGGGGGTCCAGAGGTGGAGCCAGGCTCGGACCAGAGAAAGCTCTCCTCCCTGGTCCCGAAGGACGTTTATTGTTCTTCTGTTTCTGCAGACCACTCAGGGCTTCTGGTTGTCTTTCCGATGACGTTGGTTTCTGCGCGGTAGTGTTTGGACTTCTTCCATCCCCTGCGGAAGCTCTGGTTGGGGGTGGGTGACCTCAGAGTACTCGGCCTCCGAGGGCATCCAATTCCCTGTGGCCTCCTTGGCAGTTGGGATATAGTCCTTGTTGCTTGTATTAATAGTTTGTGGTGAAGGTCTGGGAGTCTTCATGGTTGGGATCCAAGCTTCCTCCTTACCACCTGCTCCACTCTGGAGTGCTCCCCTGCTCCACGCACATGACCTCCTGTTAAGAGGTTGTCAGGATCACACCCGATTCCCCCCTCAGGCATTGGTATAGTAGTTTTAGTGTTGTTTAGTGCCGCTTTGAGTCTCTTATCTATGAATTACCAGATTTGATCTTGATAGGATATATTGTACTTTTTTCTCACTCTTTTTATGGTCCTGAAAGATTTCCCTGCACTCCCCCCCATTACAGGTTAACATAGCGTATTGAGGGTATAGTAGGTTTTACAGTTTTTTGATGTAAATCTTAAGTATTCTGACATTAATTGTTGGTTCATAGATTATATCGCCTTATCTTATTGCATTGGATACAGGTTATAAGAGATTGCACTAATATTACAATATACAAGTACTATTTTCCAAGTTGTTCTCTTTTCATCTCAGATTAAGGCAAACATGTGGTATTTAACCTTTTGGGATTGGTTCATTTCTCTTAGCATGATGGATTCCAGTCGGGCCCATTTGTCCACAAAGAATTGCATTTCGTTTTTTTTAATAGCTGAGTAGTATTCCATGGAGTAGATGAACCATAGCTTTCTTAGCGAGTCTTCCACTGATGGGCATTTTGGCTGCTTCCAGGTTTTTGCAATTGTAGATTGTGCTGCTATGAACATAGGCGTGCATGTTGGTTTCTTGAGTAGAAGATGTTTTGGATATATCCCAAGGAGTGCTATTGCTGGATCATATGGTATGTTGATTTTCAGTTGTTTGAGTATTCGCCAAACTGATTCCCATAGAGGCTGTACAAGTCTGCACTCCCACCAGCAGTGGAGAAGGGTTCCCTTTTCCCCACATCCTCGCCAGCAAGTGTTGGTGGTATTATGTATGTGTGCCATCCTTACTGGAGTTAGGTGGTACCTCATTGTTGTCTTCATTTGGATTTCCCTTATTGCCAGGGAACTTGAGCATTTTTTCATATGCTTGTTTGCCATTTGGGTTTGTTCCTTTGTGAAGTGTTTGCCCATTTCCCATGCCCATTTCTTGAGCAGTTTGTTTGTTCTGGTGTTTTGGTTTCTCTGGAGATCTTTGTATATTCTGGAGATTAGCCCTCTATCACCTATGTCGTGTGCGAAGATCTTCTCCCATTCTGTGGGTTGCCGTTTTACTTTATTGATTGTTTCTCTAGCTGTACAGAAGCTTTTTAGTTTGATTAGGTCCCAATTGTTTATTTTGGTCTCGATTTCTACTGCATTTGGAGTCTTTTTTTAGGAAGTGAGGGCCTACCCCTAAGTGTTGCAGTGTGTTTCCAACATTTTCTTCCAAAAGTTTGAAGGTTTCTGGATGTAGGTTTAGGTCTTTTATCCATTTAGATTCGATCTTGGTGTATGGTGAGAGATGTGGGTCTATCTTTTGGTTTCTGCAGGCTATTAACCAGTTGTCCCAACAGCATTTATTGAACAGACCTTTCCATTTGCTTGGGTTGTTGTCTGTCTTTTTGTCGAAGATTAATTGACTGTATCTGTGTGGGTTTCCATCTGTTGTTTCTATTCTGCTCCACTGATCTTCCTCTCTATCTTTGTGCCAGTACCAGGCTGTTTTGATGACCACTGCCCTATAGTATGTCCATAGATCCGGTACTGTGATTCCCCCTGTTAAGTGCCTGTTCTTCAGAGTGGTTCTGGCTATTCGTGGTTTTTTGTGTTTCCAGATGAATCTGTGTATCATTTTTTCCAGTTCGATGAAGAATGCTGTGGGTAATTTGATTGGGATTGCATTGAATGTATATATTGCTTTTGGTAGTATAGACATTTTGATGATATTAATTTTGCCTATCCAGGAGCATGGGATGTTGTTCCATCTTTCGAGGTCTTGTTCTATTTGATTTTTGAGTGTTTTGTAATTTTCTTCATAAAGGTCATCTACGCTTTTGGTTAAATTTATTCCCAGATATTTCATGCTTTTCTCTGTTATTTTGAATGGTAGCTTGTTGGTTAGATCTTCTTCCATCTTGCGGCCATTTGCATACACCATGCCAAAACTGTCTTGGAGTTGATGCACAGCGGTCCTGTGCACTGAGGAGAAAGGCAGAAGGCACACTGAATACTCCCCCGTGCCTTGCAGACTGGCACACAGCTAGGCGGTACTGACCCACAGGAACCCACACCTCTGGACTGTGCAGACCCGGGTGTGCCTCTGGCCTGGGCGGTCCTGTGCAAGCGCTGGGGCGGGCGGTCCCCTGCACTCGGGTGGGTGGTCCCGTGCTGCTGGGGTGGGCAGACCTGCGCAGGAGGCGCTTCTAGAGAGCATCTGGAACAACCCACGCCCTACAGTCCTGTGCTTGGAAAACACACCAGGAGGGCACTGTGGACCCGCGTGCAGGAGGCGTTCCCAGAGAGCGCCTGGAACCTCCACGCCCTGCAGTCCCTGACACTGGGGACACACTGAGAAAGCACCTAGAATCCTCTGTGCCCTGTGTTCCTGCGCAAAGGGGGCGCACACAGAGTGCCTTCATTCCCCCACGTCCTGTGGTCTCATACGTGTAGGGGACAAGCTGAGAGTGCGCTTTGAATCTGCTGGGCCTTGGAAGTGGCGCCCTGTGGTCCAGTGTACTGGAGACGCACCAAAAGTGCCTTGAAAATTCCTACACCCTGCTACTCCACGCCTGCACGCTCGGATCTCTACAGGATAGCGCTTGGAGACCCCTCAGCAAGCTGGTGCCTGGGTCTCTCAAAAACAAACACTAGACTAGGGTGAGAATCCAGCAACACCTTGGGCCACAAATATGGGAAGAAATAAGAGAGTTAGTGACGTAGACACAGCTTGCTCCGCCCCAAAAAGCCACCATAAAGCCTGGTCAATCGCAGAGATTACAGATGAAGAAATTGAAGACGTCTCTGATAAGGAGTTCAGAAAAATAATTATAAAACTCTTCAGAGACAATGAAAAGCGATGGGACGAGCTCAAAGATTTTAAAAACCACATAATCACAGAAACAAAATCGCTCAAAAACGAGATCCTAGACATGAAGAACAAAGTTGAGAGCTTAGCCAACAGAATTACAGCAGCAGAAGACAGGATATCCGACTTGGAAGATTCCCAGAATGAAAACAGGCAGATTATTAACCAACTAGAGTCACAACTACACAAGGCAACCAAGACGATCCAAGAGATGAACGACATCAAGAAGTCAAATATCAGAATAATGGGGCTCCCAGAAGGAGTGGAAAGAGAGACAGGCATACAACCAGTACTTGAGGAAATTATGCAGGAGAACTTCCAAAATACCTGGAACATGAACCCAATCCAAATTCAGGAAGGCCAGAGGACTCCCCACAGGGTGGACCCAAAACGATCCTCCCCAAGACACGTGGTAATCAAGCTACCCTCCAATGAATACAAAGAAAGAATCCTAAGGTTAGCACGAACCAAAGAGAAGCTTACATTTAGGGGCAGGACCATCAGAATCACTGCCGACTTCTCAGAACAGACGCTCCAGGCAAGAAGAGAGTGGAACAAAATCTTTCAAGTACTGAAAGAGAACAACTGTCAACCAAGAATACTCTACCCAGCAAAGATTTCATTTGTATACGAGAACGAAACTAGATACTTCCACAGCAAAGAGAAATTAGAAGAATATGCCAACACAAAACCAACTCTACAAAATCTCCTTAGAAATACGCTACTCCCAGAGAAAAAGGAAGCAAGCCATAAGCAAGGATGGCAATCAGGGAGATCTCAATAAAGTCCATCCACAGAAACAACAATCAATTACCAACAACCTCAAAAACACAGGTATATGTCACGGCAAAATTATAATTTCTCAATATTAACCCTCAACACAAATGGCTTAAATTCATCACTCAAAAGGCACCGATTAGCAGACTGGGTTAAAAATCAGGACCCAACTATATGCTGCTTGCAAGAAACACATCTAACCAGAAGGAACTTCAGGAAACTTAAAGTGAAAGGGTGGAAACAAATATTCCATGCCAATGGACGAGAAAAAAAGGCTGGTGTGGCAGTCCTATTCTCAGATGATACGGACTTCAAAGTAACAAATGTCAAAAAGGATAGGGAAGGGCGCTACATCTTCTTGAAAGGGAGGATCCAACAAGAACCAATCGCCATTCTTAACATTTATGCTCCTAGCCTGGATGCACCCAGCTATGTGAAACAACTACTTTTGGACTTAAAGGGAGACATAGATGAACATACGATAATTCTGGGAGACCTGAACACCCCACTAACACCAATAGATAGATCAACGCAGCAAAAGCTCAACAGAGAAGCCACAGATCTCACACACGCAATAGAACAACTGGACCTAGTAGACGTCTATAGAATATTTCATCCTAAGGCCACAGACTACACCTTCTTCTCAGCAGTGCATGGCACCTTCTCCAGGATAGACCACATAATAGGACACAAAGCAAGTTTAACTAATTACAAAAATATCAGAATCGTACAATGTACCTTCTCAGACCATCACGGAGTGAAACTGGAAATCAACAACTCAAAATGTCCCAGGAAACATGTAAACTCCTGGAGGCTGAACAATATGCTATTAAACGAACAATGGGTTAGAGAAGAAATTAAAGACAAGATCAAAAAATTTATGGAAATCAACGAAAACCCAGATACAAAAGTCCAAAACTTATGGGACACCGCCAAAGCAGTGTTGCGTGGTAAGTTTATTGCAATAAGCGCGCACGTCAAAGCCCAAGAAAGGCAACAAATGCAAGAATTAAGGACACACCTCCAGGAACTGGCAAAGCAACAGCAGAAAGACCCCACAAACAAGAGGAAACAAGAAATTATCAAAACAAGACAAGAACTAAATCAGAAAGAAATTAAAAAAAACCATTCAGAAAATAAATGAATCAAAAACTGGTTCCTTGAGAGGATAAACAAAATAGATACCCCATTGGCCCGATTGACAAAGAAAAAACAAGACAAAGCAAGAATTAGCAGTATCAAAGATGAAAAAGGCAACATAACAACAGACACTACTACCATTAAGGAAATAATTAGAAATTATTACAAAGAACTATATGCCAACAAATTCGATAACCACTTGGAAATGGAAAGATTCCTAGACTCCCACCACTTACCAAAACTCACCCCAGAAGCAACAGAAGACCTGAATAAACCCATTACTGAATCAGAGATAGAATCAGTGATTAAAGAGCTCCCAACAAAGAAAAGCCCAGGCCCAGATGGTTTTACCACAGAATTCTACAAAACATTCCAACCAGAGCTAACCCCAATCCTTTACAAGCTCTTCAAAACAATAGAAAAGGAAGCAACTCTTCCAAACTCATTCTATGAAGCCAATATCACCTTAATCCCCAAACCGAATAGAGAATTAACAGAGAAGGAAAACTACAGACCGATCTCCCTGATGAACGTTGACACTAAGATTCTCAACAAAATCCTAGCCAATAGAATACAAAAAAACATCAGACAGATCATCCATCCCAACCAAGTAGGTTTCATCCAGGGAATGCAGGGATGGTTCAACATAAGAAAATCCATAAATGTGATACATCACATCCAAAAACTGAAAAACAAAAACCATATAATAGTATCAATAGATGCAGAAAAAGCCTTCGACAAAATTCAACACCCCTTCATGTTAAAAACCCTAACCAGGGTGGGGATAGAAGGAACAATCCACAACATAATCAAAGCAATATATGAAAAACCCAATGCCAGCATCATACTAAATGGAGAAAAACTGGATCCCTTCCCACTGAGATCTGGAACAAGACAAGGCTGCCCACTATCACCACTGCTATTCAATATAGTCCTAGAGGTACTTGCAGAAGCCATAAGACAAGACAAAGAAATCAAAGGAATCCAAATTGGAAATGAAGAAGTCAAGCTTTCACTATTCGCAGACGACATGATTCTCTACATAGAAGAACCAAAAAACTCAATACAAAGACTCCTAGAACTCATATGAGAATTTGGCAGAGTGGCAGGATACAAGATAAATGAACAAAAATTAATATCCAACTGTATTTTTCTTAAATATATTTTTATTTTGAATTTTGAATTATGTGGTACAATTTCATATAGGCTGGGATTCCCCCTGAAACTCCCACCCCTCACATATTTTCCCCATTTTACTACAATGGTGTAGTCCTTCAAAAGGAATCATAATTCCATCAGTCTCTTATTTAAGTGTTCCCCGACATTGCTGGTACAGATGTCAGAAAGTCCAGCATCCCATTGTCTACACATAGCCAACAGTTTCATTGGGAATCCATCTTTCATATGGAAGCAGAGATGCATGTTCCATTATACCCCCACATCTGTATTTGATAGAGCTCAGTACTCCACCACTATGTATTACCATAAGTGAGAAGCCATGAAACAAGGTCAACAACTGGTATGAGTTAGGCAAACACAACAACAACAACAAATGAACCAAGAGAAAACGTGTCACTGAGAAACCAACACATGGGTGACAAAAAGGAAACACAAAAGTCTCTTGGGAAAATGATGCCACCGTGTAATGCATGAGCCAGTGATGAATTCGACAAGAGAAAAGAAATTAATTGGAATAAGCAAAACTGAAACAACAAACATCAAAACACATGGGATACAGCCAAAACAACAAATAAACAACAAAAAACAGTATGGATCGGATTATTGAAGTTAGACTTTCCATGCTGGTTTCCTTATATAAGGGAGAACATGTAGAATTTGTTCTTTTGTGATTGATTCATTTCACTGAGCATAATGGTCTCTAGTTGGGACCACCTACTTGTAAATAGTATAATTTAATTCTTCTTAATAGCTGATTAATAGTCCATGGAGTAAATGTACCACAGTTTCTTTAACCACTCTTCCTTGGATGCACATCTAGATTTTTTCCATGTCTTTGCTATTGTGGATTGTGCTGCTGCAAATATAGAATTACAGAACCCCTTCTCATATGCAGATTTCAATTCTATTGGTTATATTCCTAGGAGTGGGACATGGCAGATTTATTTGCAGTTCTCCAAGCACTCTCCATACTGACTTCCACAGTGGTTGTATTTGCCTACACTCCCACCAACAGTGAAGGAGGGTGCCTTTCTCCCCACATCCACGCCAGCAGGTGTTGTTAGTAGAGTTCTGAATGTAGACCAGTCTCACTGGAGTTAGGTGGTACCTCAGTGTGGTTTTCATTTGTATCTCTCTGATGGTTAAGGAGCCTGAGCATCTTTTCATATGTTTCTTAGCCTTTTAAAATAACACAAATAAGAAAAAAATTATATTCACCACCATTTTATCAGCTATTTTAGTATTTGTGTAGATGGATTCACATTTCCCTTTGATATACCCCTTTACTATTAAAAACAAATTCCTTTGATTTTTCTTACAGTGAAAATTTTCTGGTAAAGAATTTTATATTTTTGCTTGCATGAAAATATTTACTTCCCCCTTATTTCTCAGTTGTGTATTAACTTGGTACAAAATTCCTGGATTTTGCTATATTTAGCTTTTCTCTCAGATCATGAAAAATGTTAGCCTATTATGCATTGGCTTGTATAGCTTCTAGTAAGAAGCATGCTACAATTTTTATTTACATTTTTCCATGTATAACATCTCATTTTCCTGATTGCCTTCATGCTTTTTAGCTTTTTCTTACCTTTTCAACAGAATATAATACATCTACATCTGCTCTTATTCTTTTCTTTCTTTCTTTCTTTCCAAGTTGTATTCTTCTGAATATTCTGTACTTTGAGGACCTGTATTTTAAAGTCTTTAAATAAAACATTTATTTTTCTTGGAAAGTCAGAATTACAGTGAGAGAGGCAGAAACAGAGTCTTCCATCCTCTGACTCACTCCCCAAGTAACCACAACAGCCAGACCTGAACTAACCCAAAACCAGGAGCCAGGAGCTTCTTCCAGGTCTCCCATGCAGGTGTGGGATCCAAAGAGTTGAGTCATCCTCTGCTGCTTTCCCAGGTCATAAGCAGAGAGCTGAATAAGAAGCAGAGTAGCTAGGACTGGAACCAGAGACCTTGTGTGATGCTGGTGATGCCAGGTGGAAGATTAGCCTATTACTCCACATAGTCTATCCCAATTTGTAGTCTTTTTTTAAAAAGATTTATTTATTTTTATTACAACATCAGATACACAGAGAGGAGGAGAGACAGAGAAGAAGAACTTCCTTTCGTTGATTTACTCCCCAAGTAGCCACAACAGCTGGAGCTGAATTGATCTGAAGCCAGGAGCCTCTTCCGGTTCTCCCATATGGGTACAGGTTCCCACCTTGGGCCATCCCCAACTGCTTTCCCAGGCCACAAGCAGGGCGCTAAATGGTAAGCAGGGCCGGCAAGATTAGATATAGCGCCCATATGGAATCCTGGTGCATGCAAGGCAAGCTACTAGGCTACTGCACCTGGCCCCCCAATTTGTAGTCTTAAAATTTTATATATAAATGAGTTCTCCTCCTCTCCTTTTATCTCACTTTCCAATAAAATTTAAAAATATTTCAGACCAAGGATGGTCTTCCAATGAAACCGTTGAATTTATCTGGATAATAAGATGCTGGACTCTCTGCATGGTCCATGCCTGCAATGAAGGAATCATGACTGGATATGAACTGTACTACTGTAACAATATGGAGGAATTCAATATGGGGGAGGGCTTGGGGAGGGGTTGGGGGAATCCCAGAGCCTAAGAAACTGTGATAAAATGAAATTTTAAAATTAAAATATATATATATATATATTTATATATATATATTTATATATTTATATATTTATATATATATATGCTTAGAAGTATGATTAGTTGTAATCATAAATACAAAATAAAAGAGAAAAAGCACTCTATTTTTCTCTATTTGTACTTTTCAGGCCAGCACACAGATTATAATTTGCGTATGTGAGAGGCCTGCCTGACTGAACAGAAAAGTCTTGCTCTTTAAACACATAAACCAGCAGGTGCTGGTTGTAGCACAGTATGTTAAGCTGTCACCTCTAACAGCAACATCCATTTGAACACAGTCCAAGTCCCAGGTGCTCCCCTTCTCACCCAGCTCCCTTGCTCATATGCTTGAGAGATCAGGAGATAGAACAAGCTGGGGCCCTGCCATCCATGTAGGAGACCAGGATGCAAGATGGAGTTCCAAGCTCCCAATCTCAGCCTAACCCAGCCACACATGTTGGGACCATTTGAGTGATGAATCCGTGGAAGGCTCTCTCTCTCCCCGTTCTCTCTTTTTCCTTCCTCACTCCTCTCTCCCCAATCTCTTTTTCTCTGTAATTCTGCCTTTCAAATAAACAAATCTTTTCTAAAAAAACAATGTACTGGACCCACATGATAGCCTAGTGGCTAAATCCTCATCTTGCATGCACCAGAATCCCACATGGGCATCAGTTCTTGTCCCGGCTGCTCCACTTCCCTTCCAGGTCCCTGATTGTGGCCTGGGAAAGCAGTCAGCAGTGGCCCAAAGTCTTGGGACCCTGCACCAACGTGGGAGACCTGGAAGAAGCTCCTGGTTCCTGGCTTTGCATTAGCTCAGCTCCAGCCTTGCAGCCACTTGGCAAGTGAACCAGCCTGCCAGAGGCCAGCTCCAGCCAAGTTCAGACCTCGAGAAGGGTGTGTGGAGTCGGTGAAAAGAAGACACACGAGACACAGACACAGCTCAAGAAGCTGTCTTTTTTATTTACCTAGCCACATCACAAGCTTCTGCACAAGTATTTCTATTTTTACTTCATGACTGAGGGGGCATGCAGACATTTGGTCATACTGTTTGTTACTTCATGATTAAGCAGGTGCCCCTAAAGATGATTCTGCAAATATGCTCATATTCTTCAAAGCAAACCATTGTTCATTTTTCAGTAGTGGCCATGGAGTGATGACCAGGACTCCAAGGCCAAGACACATGTGATTGCCTGCTAATCAGTAATACATTCCTACTACATTTTTATTTCTACAATTTACCCATCACTGAATGGGAAAAATTTCACATGGGAAAAAATATAAAGATTCAAGACAAAAGTTACAAAGATTAAATCCCCTTACAACTATAGGCTCTACAACCCCATAAGCAATCAATCAATAATTAAAAACACATCTCTATTAATAAAAGCATCCATAAGTTCCTCTAGCCAAAATCATAAAAGCAGCTAATTCAGATACATTTTCTATGCATCAAAGAATTGCAAGGACAGGCTATGATCCCAATAAGATCACAGTAATTGTGTTTATCACCAAAGCAGTTTCAGCTCATACTCCTATCACTTTGACTAATATTTAGGATATTTTCAAGCCCTTTCCCAGAAGGTACACCACATGTCTGGGCCAGATTCTGAGGAAATGGTTAGGCACACAATAAGGTGTCCAGAAATGGCATGGGCTTAGTTGTGCTCCTGTGTGTAAATTGTTAAAGGCCCATTCACCAAGACATTATCAGCTATATTAACTCCCAAGTTCACAGCAGTTGCAAAACCCATCTCACAGGGGCAAACAACAATGCCTCAGTGGATGACAGAATTCTTAGTGGGGAGGTTGAGTGTTCATGCAAAGGGGGTGAAACTGTGTCGCTGTGCTTGGAAAGCTATCCGCCAGGCCTTGCCATACAACTGGAAGCCCCTTGTGGCCTTGCCAACATGGGAGCTATTCTCTTCACACCTTCGTGTCATCCACACCCACTGCACAGATCCCAACACCTGCCAATGGAAGATTTTCTGTCTCTCCTTCTCTCTGTAAATGTGACTTTCCAATAAAAATAAATCTTTAAAAGAAGACACTGGAGGGCCCGGCGGCGTGGCCTAGCGGCTAAAGTCCTCGCCTTGAACACGCCAGGATCCCAAATGGGCGCCGGTTCTATCCGGGCAGCTCCACTTCCCATCCAGCTCCCTGCTTGTGGCCTGGCAAAGCAGTCGAGGACGGCCCAAGGCACTGGGACCCTGCACCTGCGTGGGAGACCTGGAAGAGGTTCCTGGTTCCCTGCTTTGGATTGGCGCACACCGGCCTGTTACAGCTCACTTGGGGAGTGAAACATTGGATGGAAGATCTTCCTCTCTGTCTCTCCTCCTCTCTGTATATCCGGCTTTCCAATAATAATAAATCTTAAAAAAAAATACACTGTACTACTGAGAATAAAATTACAAATCAAGATCTCAATATGAAAACAACAGCATAGTTTATTCCTTTGCTTAAGATACTATGGGAAGGAAAAGGACGATATAATGATGTATAATTTGAACATACTTAGAACATGTTATGGTTATAAATATTGTTTATAGCTATTATTGTCTTGTATAAGATATGAGTAAGGAAGAGAAAACATTTCCTTCATAATTATAGGTTCTGGGATATGAATTAAATCGACATAAAGCAGAATAAAAGGAAAACACTTTTAATTACTTGTGCATACATCAGAGTCCCCCCAAAAATACAAATCTCAAGTAAGGACCAGATTATTGAAGTTGGTACAGCATCCTGAGTTACACAAGGAATAGAAGCTTGGGCTTGGAGCTTGCAGAGGTTGGTGACCTGTTGTTAGCATTTGATAATGACTGAGAAGCAACTGAATAGGACAGAGTAGTAAAGGTGCTGCCTCCTGCTCTATATATCCCAAATGCCACAAAATGAGCGAACCCTGAGAGAGCCCAGGAGACCCTCCAGGTGCCACTGTGTGTCGTGAGAGTGATTCACACACGTTTCCCCAGAATGTCCACTCAGCTATGGATTGGATTTGGTTATCTTAGCATCACATAGTCCATAAATAATGATTCAACAACATTTGTTTGGGGTCTTTTTTCCCTAAAATATATATTTATATATATTTATTTATATATCTTACATATATTTAACACATAAATATATGTATATATTTTATATTTGTATGTTTATATGTGTTTATATTTCTATATTCTATATTCTATATTTCTATATTCTATATATAATCTGGTCCAATATCAGATATATATATATATATATATATATATATATATATATATATATATATATATATATATATATATATATATATATCTCCAGTATCTCAGGCATAGACATTGAAACCTGTGCTCAGCACATTGGAACTGCTCTACTTCCTAAGGGTTACTGAAAGCAGCTCTAGCTAATGGTGGCTCAAAAGCCAATGCTTGAAAGACAAGAGTTGGTGCAGGAAAATTGCATGCTGTCAACTCATTCAGAAGCACTTGTAAAGAAGAATTAAGAGTGAGGGAGGAACATGTTTTTGCTTCACTATTTGCAGGCTCACATGATTTTTTCTGATAACTATCTTGAATTTCTTCAGCTCCAGGTCTGAGTGGCAATGGTCTGGGTGGCATCGGCTTGATTATTTACATCTGGCGGTCATACGTTTTTTGAATTAAACTTATCTGATGTTCCAAAACTTTAGCCAACATCACCGAGGTCAATCTCTGAAATTCTTAAGCAAACATGATTTCTCTGAATTTAAAACACTCAGTGCTTTTTTGTTAAGCAAAATGGGGAAGATGACAGAAAATGGAGTCACTAGAATCACGGGTTCCATAAACACTCATGCCAAGTCTCTTTTTTCAGTAAGTTGTCCTCTTTTAGAAGAGTTCATGAGACATATTCAAGTCTGAATTTTAGTCAGAGTTGTTAAATAGTTCAGGATATGCTGGGATCAATTTCTCATCTTGTTATACCCCTAGCTTCACACAGCTTTTCAAAAACCCCATAACTGTCTTCTCATACACATTATAAATTAGAATATACCTTCATTTAACACTAATAAATAATTTCCTTGGTCCTGTATGTTTAACATCTCTCTGTAATATATTCTTTTCCTAGCATACAAAGTTACCTATATGCTCCAAATACTTTTCTTCCAAAGTATTCATGTTTTTGACACCTGATGTGGCAATATTCTCCCAACAGTGGTTTCCCAGTAAAGGGACACTAATTCTTTAATGGTATTCCTTCAGTTTTACAATTCTCATACACTGTAGAGTATGCTTACTGCATTTTCCTTTTTCACTGTCTCAGCAGTGAAATCTTCTGTTTGATGCATTCACCCTGTGCACAGCGTACCACACCTGGAGAGCCACTGCCATGGATTGCCAGTCACCATTTCTTGGGAAGGCTGTACTCTCAGACACATGCGTATGTTTTCACATGTGTTGGCAAAATAACCATCAAGGGGTGTGTGTGTGTGTGTGTGTGTGTGTGTGAAAGAGAGAGAGAGAGAGATAGAGAGAGAGAGAGAGAGAGAGAGAGAGAGAGAGAGAGAGATCCTTAATTGAATCATTCTTCTGACCTGGTTGTATGGTTTCTTCTGTTTTACAACTATCGTTAACCCAATGAACATGGAGATTGAATTGTCTAAATCTATTTGACCTATTCTCCCCAGTGCAGTTGAAACTGTCTCTTTCTGTCAGTCGAATATGATGGAACCCTTAAGGTCTTTCTCATGCTTACTGTTTTTCAAATGCAGTTTGGCCAACTTTGACTTCGGCATTACATTCTTAAGACTCAGAATGACATATGACTGTAGGCCAAAACTGTACATGAAAAATGCAGTCTATCCACTGGAATTCTGCAAATCTCTTCCTCACTAATTTGTTTTGGCTCAAGAAGGGCATCATATGTATCCTGGGTCAGAAGGAGGTCCCTCAAAGGATGACAGTCCTCTTGGAGTTTTCCACGGTGGGAAAAGATTCCACTGACAAGCTCTGGAATTCTAATATATGACCTCGACAGTCTAACATCAGCATCAAGCAGTTGGAACAATATTTATTCATATGGCATAATCCCAAGATCATTGACAGTAGTTAGCACTGTAATAGCAGAAGTGTGTGTTTGGCAGCATGTTGTGTGGGCAAGATCTGTATTCGATCTTTTCATCCCCTTGTTGCTAACAAGCCCATGATAGTAAAGCCATTCTGGAGCAGGATTATTGAATGTTTTCTCACACTTCCTCTCTGTCTCTCCACCTCTCCCCTGCCCTCTTCTCTCCCTTATCTCTCTCCTCCCTCTCTCTCTCCTACCCATATTCCTTCCATCCCTTACTTCCCATCCCATCTACTTATGTATTATTCATATTTACAGACTCTATCTTGTTCCTTCTCTTCTTACTCTTATGTGACATCAATAACCAAGAGAAAATCTGCTCTACAACGTATCTATCTGTTCCTGGTTTCATCAAAACTCCCATGAGAACGAAGAATCATGCAGTCTTTAGTCAGATTTTTTAGCTTACTTTCTGTTCAAAGAAAATTATGATTGCAAAGAGCAATTGATAGTTTCAATAGTATCACATCCTTTTAGCCCAAGTTAGTAACACTTTAATCATATATTCTCTATTTTTTATAAGTGTCCTGTAAGTAACTGAAGTACACCTCAATTGATATAATTCACACTCATGATTCTCCTGAAACATGTCCATTCTTTAGAGCTAATAGTGCTGGTTTGTGTCCAGTGGACAGCTGGGAAACAAGGTCCTTAGGATTTTTTAAAAACAATTGTTTATTTTGAAAGTTAAGAGGGAGTGAATAACAGAGAATGAGAAAGGGAGGAAAGGAGAAAGAGAGAGATTCTTCCACCCACTTTACACTCCTCAGATGATCACAACTGCCAACATTGTACCAGGCCAAAGCCAAGTGCTAGGAGCTTCCTCTGGGCCTCCCACTTGGGCCTCTTCCATAACAATACATTCTGCTTGCAAAGTGTCCAATATTTTCTCTACCTCATCTACTTCATGTAGCATATCATCAGACACAGCTCATAAGAGAAAGCTGTTTTAATATTCTCTGTACACATCCCCTTGTTTATAACCCAAAATTTCACTATGTACTTTCCCATTTTCTGATTACCACAACAGCTTTACAAATTGTTTTTCCAGGGGATCACAAGTTTTGAAGTCTACTTCAGCAATTTCTTTAGCTCTTTTCCAGCTTTCGCTAACAGTTTCTGTGCCACATTTAAAGTCTGGTTTTGTTCCCTTTTAGGTGTTTATTAGGATAGTCTCCTGCTTCAGTGTGCCTACTGCTGCATCAGTTGCCTAAGATTCATAACAAAACATCCCCCAAACCTGGCATTTAAAATGTTAGCAATAGGGCAGGCTACTCCTCCGCCTGTGATGCCAGCATCCCAAATGGGCAGCGGTTCATGTCCAGGCTGCTGCACTTCTTATCCAGCTCCCTATGACCTGGAAAGGCAGCAGAGGGTCACCTCGGTCCTTGCACCCCAATACTCATGTAGGAGACCCAAAAAGAAGCTCCTGGATCCTGTTTTGGATCAGCTCAGCTCCAGCCACTGTGTCCGTTTGGGGAGTAAGCGAATAGATGGAAAGCCTCTCTGTAAAATTTGCCTTTCAAATAAAAATAAATATTTTTTTTCAAATATCAGGAATTCATCATTTTTCACACATCTCTAAATAGGCTGGTCATCCTTCTAAGCAATGAAAACACTATTATTACAGTTATCAAACCAAAGCTTAGCTGCAGCTAAATATTTTAAAGCATCTAAAAGTTTTCCTTGAGCTATATATATAGTACATGGTTTGAATTATTTCTGAAGAAATATGAATGTCATGGATATTGACTGTGCAAATAACAAAGGCACTTTTAGAACAACTCAAAGTTGCACACAGTCTCACTCTTAAATGTTATGCCACACTAAATTATGACTTTGTATCAAATCATCACAATTTGTTTGAAATTAGAACTATTAGCATGAGATTCAGGTAATTTTTTCCACATAATTATGAGCTTAAATGAATTCTGGGTTTTGTCACTTAAAATTCTTAAATGATAAGGATACTCAAGTCATTTTTAAAACATAAGAATCAACTTGCATATGTTAATTTTAAATCCTTTTGAGGAAAAATACTTATATAATCAATAAGTGGGCCTTCAGATTTCACCTATTAATATTTTAGAAAACTATTCCAGAAGAAGGTAGATATTAATTAGCTTATGTGTTTGAAAAAGGCTAAACTGAAACCAGAAGTTTGCACTGGAAGAAACACAGCAGCCTTCGAATGAGGCTTTCCAAGCCACCTGGCTTTTGCACATCTAAAGTCCTGCCGTTAGGCAGCAACCAGCCATAGAGGAGCCCCAGCATTCTCCACTCCCACATTCCAGGGAAGTCTTCTTGGCCTACCACCAAGTGCAATGAAACCTTGCAGGGAATTTCATTCCTAAAAGCCCTTTGTCCAGCCATATTCCCAAAGAAGAAGGGGCAAAGAGAAATATAAGAAATAGACCCCCAGCCCAAAAAAACTCCAGCTTCAATGTAGATTAGGCACTCAGTTCCTTTGTGAGTTGCCCACCTGGCCTGTCAGGTGTACTGCTTAGGTGG